>NC_080044.1:36335666-36491249 GCF_012489685.1 Lotus japonicus
AGAGGGTTACCCCCCACGGATTGGTCGGCCCTGATGACCCCTCAGGCTTCACTGTTGAATATTTGCGGCTGCTGAAATCGCAAGGGAAACAGAAAACGTTAATGCAGTTTGAGTATCTTGTATTGATTTTCTCTTACCCTTTGTAATTAACGTTGCTCCATGTTATTTAATGGAAGTTTGTCGCGATTTCACTTATCTATCCTTTGAGTGTTTTTTTTTTTCGTGTTCGCCCTTATGCCTTTGAGACTTGTATTTTGTGCTCGTGTAGCGATTTTGAATGTGTGCCGGTGGAAACTAGGACTTCTGCTCAGTCTGGGACTGAGGCTTTTCTTCACACCGATATTTCCCGTAAGACCAGGTGTGGCCTTGCCGGTTTTATCCCGGCGAGGACTTACCGTTGCTACGGACCCAATGGCCATATAGGTTTACCCAGACTTATGCCTAGTTTTATTCTCGTCCATATTTCGGGGAGGTCTCGTTTGCCCATATTTCGGGGAGACTTTTGGGATAAGCAGCTTATCCTGAGATAAGTAGTTTATCCGCACACATCGCCAACGAGAGGTCAGCGGTTCGCGCCGGAATTTTCTGGAGCGATCCCCAGACATCAAGGTCGTGTTGGGATCGCCACCTTCAGGGAATTTTTTCCACCGGGCGACCGTCATATCATAGTCGAGCTAGGAGTATTGCTTGAGAATATCCTTTTGTATTTGATTTGCGAAAGATTTTACATTGAGGGATGCCTCGTTAAAAAACTCCCGTGTCGGCGAGGACCCTGGAGTCTCGCCCAGTCCAGTCTTCTTCTTTCCACTCTCTGAGTTGACGTCATTCATGAAGGGGGAAGGGGGTGTCACATTGACTATTGACTTCATCTCGCGAATCCCGTTGCATCCGCTTTCCAACACCGAACTCCATTCCAAGAAGTTGAGAAATTGATTTCTCAGAAATGACAATCTTCCTTCCCAGAACATGTGAAACAACATAGTAGTTGTCGCACTCAACATGTTTCCTGAATTCCTTGACTAGCTTGGTGTAGATAGGCCCAGTTAGCCTTTCGAAGTAGTTACTCCAACCTTTTGCTTCCATCTCCGGTCGGATGTCGATGCCGTTATCAGCCAAATTCTCAAAATTAACCCTAAGTTCTTTGAGAACCTTGAGTTCTCTAACTGAGAAGTTGCAGTGAATAGCAGCAGTCCTCTGGCTAATTGAGATGAATCTTGCTCGGTCAGCCGATTCAATTTCCTCTTGCTGTTGAGGTTCTTCATTTCTGGATTGAGAGACTTCTATAGACGCAGATTGCCTAGTGGGAAGACCCACAACCATAGTAGGAAACCTAGAGGGTCTTTCACCTGCAGCCTTTTCTGCTTGCTCTTTAGCCATGTGCTCAGCAAAATATTCAAGTGTGGCTTGCTCTTGAGGATCGGAAGAGTTGAATTGAGACATGATGAAGGCTTGGGTTTCGAGGGATTATGAACAAGAGAGAGAACGGAGAGAATAGAAATTCACTTAGCAGTTTAAAAAAAAATGTAAGTGAGTGAAGTGATGGAAACATGCGTGAGAACGTGGGTAGATAGTGATTTTAAAAAGTAACCGCTGAGTGGTTGAGAATACAAAGGAAAAAGTGAAAATCAACGGTTGGAAATTTATGTGGTAATAATAATCAATAAGTACTATTAACAAGCGGTGGAGAATCAAGTAGATATGAATCATTACAACAGAAATTCCCGAGAGGCACAAGGAACAAGGTATCAGAATAAATCTGACACGCGTTTAATGTCTTATCTCAGAAGGAATACCAATGAGTACCCATCTTCTGATTAAGTGACCTTCTGAACTAGACAACTTCTGATAGAGAAGCATCATAGTCAGAGGTTCTGATCTATCTTCATGCTGGACAGAGGTCCATATTCAGATTTTTCAGAATAAACTTTTGCTAAGGGTTTTATAAAGATATCTGCCCATTGATGGTCAGTATCCACAAACTTCAGAAGAAGTACGCCCTTCTGAACATAATCTCTAATGAAGTGATACTTTACCTCAATGTGCTTGACCCTTGAGTGTAAGCTAGGATTCTTACTTAGAGACATAGCAACCGTGTTGTCACAATAAATAGGGATATTGCTTTCAAAGATTTGATAATCTTGCAGCTTATGTTTCATCCAGAGCATCTGAGTGCTGCAAATAACAGCTGATATATATTCTGCATTTGCAGTAGATAGAGCAATTGTAGATTGCCTCTTGCTTGCCCATGAGACTAAGCTGCTTCCCAGAAATTGACAATTTCCAGAAGTGCTTTTCCTTTCAGTTCTATCTCCAGCATAGTCAGCGTCACAGTAACCTGAAAGCTTATACTCTGATGTCTTTTTATACATCAAACCTAGGTTAGTAGAGCCTTTTAGATATTTGAGAATTCTCTTAACAGCAGTTAAGTGAGTTTCTCTAGGATCTGATTGGAACCGAGCACATAAATGAACGCTGAAAAGAATATCTGGCCTGGATGCAGTCAGAAAGAGAAGAGAGCCTATCATACCACGATAGAGCTTCTAACAAACCTTTGAGCTTGTGTCTTCTACCTCCATAATGCATGTAAGATGCATTGGTGTTTTAGTAGGGGTACATTCTGACATATTGTACTTCTTCAGAAGTTCTTTGGTATATTTACTTTGATGAATGTACGTTGCCTCTGGTTGTTGATCTACTTGAATTCCCAGAAAGTATTTGAGTTCTCCCATCATACTCATTTCAAATTCAGCCTGCATTAACTTAGAAAATTCTTTGCAAAGAGAGGGATTAGCAGAACCAAATATAATATCGTCAACATAGATTTGCACAATCATAATATCATTATTGTAAGATTTGCATAAAAGAGTTGTATCTACTTTACCCCTTACGAACCCATTTTCCAAAAGGAAGGTACTGAGTCTCTCATACCATGCTCTTGGAGCTTGCTTGAGGCCATAAAGAGATTTCTTTAATTTGAAGACATGATCAGGATGTTGAACATCTTCAAACCCAGGGGGTTGATGAACATACACTTCTTCTTAAATGTATCCGTTGAGGAATGCGCTCTTGACATCCATTTGATGAATGACAATGTTGTGATTCACAGAGAATGAAATCAACAACCTTATAGCTTCTAACCTTGCTACTGGAGCAAAGGTTTCAGTGTAATCTATGCCTTCTTGTTGATTGTAGCCCTGTGCAGCAAGCCTTGCCTTGTTTCTGACAACTTCTCCCTTCTCATTGAGTTTGTTTCTGAATACCCACTTGGTTCCAATGATATGAGTATCCTTGGGTTTCTTCACAAGGTTCCAAACGTCATTTTAGTGAATTGATTCAGTTCTTCTTCCATAGCTATAATCAAGTAAAGATCTTGAAGATTTTGATCAATGGAAGTTGGTTCGATCAGAGAGAATAAACCCTTTAGGCTTAAGAGAGTCTCTTTAGAAGGTTTGAAAGCAGATCTGGTTCTGACTGGTTCATCTTTGTTTCCCAGAATCAATTCTTCAGGGTGAGAAGCTATCACTCGACTCTTCTTCTGACGTGGTGGATCAGAAGTTGTAGCAGCATCTTCTGATGTTTTTGCTTCTGGATTAGAACCCTCTGAATCAATGCCTTGATCTGAAATTGTTATGCTCATATCTGCAAACTTTCCAACTAGCTTTGACTTGTTAGAGTCAAGCTTGTCATCAAATCTGACATGAATATATTCTTCAATAGTTATTATAGATTCAATGTTATAAACTCTAAAATCTTTAGAACGTTCAAAATATCCTAGCAGATAGCATTTCAAAGACTTAGAATCAAACTTATGCAATCTATCCTTAGTATTTAACATATTACAAATGCAACCAAAATGATGAAAGTAAGAAATGTTGGGCTTTGTATTCTTCCACAGTTCATAAGGAGTCTTATTCAGAATTGGTCTTATTGAGATTCTGTTATGAATATAACATGTTGTGTTTACTGCCTCAGCCCAGAAGTGCTTTGCCATGTCAGTTTCTTGGATCATGGTTCTTGCCATCTCTTGGAGAGTTCTGTTCTTCCTTTCCACAACGTCATTCTGCTGAGGAGTTCTAGGACAAGAGAAATCATGTGATATTCCATAGGTATCAAAGATGTTCTCAAACTCCTCATTCTCAAAATCTCCACCATGATCACTCCTGACACGGACAATCCTGCAACCCTTCTCGTTTTGCACTTGGGCGACAAAGTTAGAGAACACAGAATGCGACTCATCCTTGTGTCTTAAGAATTTTACCCATGTCCAGCGGCTAAAGTCGTCAACGATGACCATCCCATATTTCTTGCCACCTATAGACTCAGTTTTCACCGGCCCAAATAGGTCAATATGCAGAAGTTCCAACGGCCTTGAGGTGGAAACAACATTTTTTTCCCTGAAAGGGACTTTTGTAAATTTGCCTTTCTGACATGCTTCACAAAGAGCATCTGAAGAATACTTCAGAGTAGGTAAGCCTCTGACAAGGTCAAGCTTACTTAGCTGAGAAATCTTTCTCATGCTAGCATGCCCTAACTGTCTATGCCATACCCATTTCTCCTCGTTAACAGAAAGAAGACACTTTACTTTATGAGTTTCCAACTCAGATAATCTGATCTTATAGATGTTGTTCCGCCTCTTGCTGTTAAACAGAATAGAGCCATCAATCTGACTTACAGCCCTGCAAGACTTTTGATTGAAAATAATGTCATAACCTCAGCTAATTGACTTATTGACAATAAATTAAGCATTAAACCGTCAACTAATAAAACATTATCAATGCATGGAACCTTACCAATACCTATGGTTCTAGAACCAACAATCTTACCATTCTCGTTGCCTCCAAAACCAACTTCACCTCCAGGCTTAAGTTTTAGGTCTTGGAACATACGCTTTTCTCCCGTTATGTGACGCGATCATCCACTGTCCAGATACCATGATTGGAGTCTCAGTGGAGCTATCAAGGATATCTGCAACATATATAATCTTTTCCTTAGGTACCCACTTTCTGGGTCATTTCTTGTTAGTTACCTTAGAATTTTTGACAACTTTGGGTCTTTCAACAGGATACTACAAAAGAATCTGAGTATGATATTTTGACATAGAAAATGTTCCTTTCTTAATAGGTAAAGACACTTCAGAAGATAAGGGTTCAGGTATTACGGTGCCAGAAGGAACAAAATGTTCATAAAGAGATTTAGGTTTAGGCATAGGAGGCTCACTTCTACTGGGTCTAGAATAGCCAATACCATTCATTCCATTTCTGCTAACGCCATAGATCATTGAAGCCATTAAGCTTCTATCTACACTTTTAGCTAGGAACCTCTGAAAAGATTTTTCATATTTGGTTTCATTTTTATCATCAGAGGTACTAGATGCAATAACTTTTTCTAACTTGGAAATTTGATTTTTAAGAACAAAGTTAGAGTTAACCAGAGAGAAGTTGTTTTCATTTAATTCAGAAAAGGTTTTCTTATATCTAGCAGAGACTTCAGAAGCATCAAAAAAATTCTTTTTCAACTTTTTATGCTTAGTCAGAAGAGAATCATGTTTACTCATAATGTCAGCTAAAGCAGATTTAAGTTCAGACAATGAGAAAGATGTGAATACCTCATTTTCATCTTCAGAGTCTGACTCAGCTTCTGATGTTGGATCAGCGTCTGATTCGGCTTTTGACTCTGCTTTCTTGTCTTTGACAATAGCCATGAGTCCTTCAACAACTTCACCCTCAGAGACCACTTCTTCTGAGTCTGAATCATCAAGAGTTACCATGAGACCTTTCCTAGCCTTGAAGTGTTTCTTAGGCTTCTTCTCTTTCTTCAGCTTAGGACAATCACTCTTGTAATGTCCTGGCTCCTTGCATTCAAAGCATTTAACCTCTTTAGGTGATGATTTGAGTTGACCAGATGAAGACTCTTGTTTTCCTTTGGCTTTTGGTGATCCTCTGAATTTGCTTTTCCTGTGCTTCCAAAGGTGATTGATCCTTTTCGAAATCAATGAAAGCTCATCTTCATCAGAATCTTCAGAAGATTCTTCTGAAACTTGTTCATCTTGAAGCGCCTTGGCCTTCTCAGAGTTTGACTTTAGAGCTATGTATTTCTGCTTCTTCTGGATGACGTGGTCAGCACGATCTATCTCATGACTCTTCAGAATGCTGATGAGTTCTTCCAAACTCATCTTGTTGATGTCTCTGGACAACTTCAAGGAAGTTACCAAGGGTATCCACTTCTCAGGAATACCCCTGAGAATCCTCTTTACGTGGTCAGCAGTGGTGTAGCCTTTGTCAAGCACTTTAATTCCAGCAATGATCATCTGGAATCTGGAAAACATAACACTTACTGATTCTTCAGGTTCCATCATGAAGGCTTCATACTTTTTGATCAAAGATAACGCCTTTGTTTCCTTGACTTCTTCATTTCCTTCATGAGACATCTTTAAGGAATCAAAGATGGCCTTTGCAGAATCACGGTCAGTGATCTTCTCATATTCTTCATATGAGATAACATTCAGCAAAATGGTTCTTGCTCTATGATGATCTTTGTACATCTTCTTTTGACTCTCGTTCATCTTATCCCTTGGAATATTCACTCCATCTTCATCAACTGGACGAGTGTAGCCATCAACAACATGATCCTAGAGATCAGCATCAAAGCCAAGAAAGAAACTTTCGATTCTGTCTTTCCAGTAATCAAACTTTTCTCCATCGAAGATAGGTGTTTTAGCACTGTAGTGGTATTTTTGAGCATCGCTGGTGGTGGTCGTCATTTGAGTTTTTCACACCGGTCCAGATCTCTGAACACTGTTAAGTGTGGTAATCAGAACTTATGCTCTGATACTAATTGAAGGTATGAAAACACTAGAAAGGGGGGGGGGGTTGAATAGGGTTTTGAAGATTAACCGCTTTCTCTCGAAGATAAAAACAATCTTTTTCGTGAAAGAATATAGAGTGCTAAAGAAGAGAGATAAAGAAAAGCACACAAGGATTTTATCCTGGTTCACTTGATGAATCACTCAAGCTAATCTAGTCCACCCGTTAAGGTGATTTCTTCCTTCTTAGAACGAAGGCAATCCACTATTCAAAGATTATTACAACTGCACTAGCACACCTTGCTCAGTGACTAACAATACTAAGAACTAGCAGCACTAAGACAACCTTGCCTTAGTCTTCTCAAGAATACTGACCTCACCGGTCTCTCAAGGAACTACAAACAAAGTTTGTGAAAGAATTTGGTTTACAATGAGATGCTTCTAAAACAAGCAGAAGTAAACACAATAAGAACAATGAAGAAATATTGCTAAGGTATTCGCTCAAAGTATTTCACGTGTATGCACAATAGTTTCTTAGCTGATTTTTTCTGTCTTCAGCCTTTAAATACTCCAAGGTGTTGAGGTTGTTTCCTTTGAAAGAATCTATCCGTTGGAGGGCAGTGCTGGAATTTCCAGAGCCTGCTGTGGCTGAACATCGTAGGTAAGGCGGTCAGAATAGTACATTTGCTTTTGTACGAATGACAATGACATTGCCTTAGCCTAGTTGACTCTTGATCTTGGGTGATGCTTCATGTTGGAACTTGTGAAGTTGTGTGATCAGAGTCAGAAGGAAGCTTGGATCCTCTGACCTTCAGAACTTCTGCTTCTGGACCGTTCATCAGAACATCTGGTCTTCAGAGCATGAAGTGCTTCTGGTCTTGAGAGCCAGCTTACTCTTGGATTTCAGAGCTTCCAAGTCTTCAGCTTCTAGACCGTTCCTCAGAACATCTGGTCTTCAGAATTTCAGAACTTGAATCTTTCAGAGTCCACATCAAAGCTTTAATCATCAGAGCATCTCAAGCGTTTGCTACCGTTCAGAAGAACGTAGTGAATGCAGAAGCGTAACGTTGGCTACTCTTGTGCCTTCAACTTCTGATAAATGTTGAGTCTTTGAATCATAGTCAGGGCCTGTTTGCCACAACTTAAAAGACAAACGTTAGAGTACCATAATTGTTCATACATAATAATAAACTTGTTATCATCAAAACATAGAGTTGTACCACCTGACCAAAACTTGGTCTTACAATATATACTATTAATTGTTTTGCTATATAATAGCTGGAAAATCAATCAATTTAATTTACTTTTATGGTCTTTGACCCTAGTAGTAACTAGTAAATGGCTACTAACTTTGGGCAATTCTTTGATTCTCACCGAGAAATATAAAGCGGCAGTAGAAGCTTGAAAATGGGGTGTATATATTTTTATAGTACTCTTCAAGTTTATTGTCCAAGTTCATACATTCCTGTTCAATTATATTCTTTTGGGCAATATTTTGTGAAGGTTCCATCTCGATCTGTCTCGAGTGCACGGGTCATATCGTGATTGTGTTAACCTTGGAGGCAAAAAGACTGTTAGGTTTTGCACCGGAGTTCGCCAAAATTTTTGCTTCAGGGCAGTGGTTTGCCACGACACAGGAATGTCTCTCTTTTTGTAACAAAATTTACATTCACAAAGTATTTTTACTGTATTAAATTGTTCTTGCTATTTTGACTCAGGTGTAGTGAAGGTTAAATGTCTCTATAAGAATGCGGTTTAAAATGATTGAATACTCAATCTAAGGGTTCAAACAATAAGTTTTTACCATTGCAACCGACATATGTTTGTTATTAAATTCTATTTATATTTTTCTTTTTTTTTTCTTTTTTTTGATTCTTAATATTAAAGATTCTTTTAAGTTTTTTTTAATATTTAATCTTCATCGATTAGAATTAAATATAATGGTAATTTTTTAATTTTCATTGAAAAAATCATTGCTACATAAATAATTGATATTTAATGTAACACCCCGATTTCGGTGGCGTCACTTTAGTAACCAAAATAAACTTAATGCGAAAAAACGTGAATATTTTTTTTTTATAATAATAACTAAGACAAGACGGAATTAAATAAAACCCAACAATAACAAAATCAGAACTAAGATACAATATATAAACAGCCCCCGCTGTAGTAGCAACCTCGTCACGAGTAACCTCCAGTGACGGAAAGAAAAGTGCAACGCCCGTAGGCAATATGTACAAACCAAATAAAAAGGTGAAGTGTCCGCAACACCACCCCTCAAAACTGAGAATAAGTCAGCCCAGATGGCCTAAAACAAGACCTCCTAAGTCCAACCAACTCCCTGTGATTCCCGTAAAGAAACCACACAAAAAGCTATAGGTGGGAAACTACCCTGTTCCCAAAGGAACAAATGATGTTCAGAGCTAGGACTCTACTCCTACACTAATCTCATCTCGAGGAGCTCACACTAACACTCAATCCTACATGCTAGCATGATCGTCGTCCGAATTCGAAATCCAGAACGACCTAGTCTACATACACCATCCGTCCTCCTCTCGCAACCGCGATACGCTCCAGTTCCTGCATCTCAACTCTAGTTTCCCCCGAAGGGTGAACCGTCGTGAACTAGTCCGCCAAAGACATCTGACAAAGGGCGTTTGTCCGCCAAAGCACACACAGAAGACGCGAGGGTCAACTCCAAAGAATTACATAAATAATAGCACCAATAGATATAGATAAGAGAATAGCCACTTAGGCTTATAGCTAGGGATAACATCCTAGGGTTGCATATTCCATAACGAACTTAACAGCAATAATAACAATTAACATGTTCCAAATAGGATTAACAAATAACAATCACACTCGACAACTAAATCAGTATGCATGAATGCAGGATGATTAGTCAAACAACGTCTCCGACTCTCACTCGACACGTCGCCACGTGTTCTAGGTAAATTAAAGTCTCTAAAAGCTTACCCTAAGGTAAAGTCGATTCTGCGACAAAAGACACTTCTTCACATCAACATAGTAACTCATGATGATCTCCGGATCATCCGACTCATCTCAATCCGATGGTCACAACTGCTCAACAAGCAAAGAGTATCACATACTCGGAAACTACCGGTTTCCCGGACTTATCCCCAGGATAGCCCAACAATTAGGCATGTCAAGTCGATCCAACCCCTTGGGTTGAACATACGGACTCGCACACGCAACTCCCACAATTAGGCATGTCGAGTCGATCCAACCCATCGGGATGGACATACGGACTCGCACACGCAACAAATGACAACGCCAAGTCGGTTCACTCAAAGGAGTCGAACATACGGACGTTGCGCGTGTCCAATGACTATCGCCGAATCGATCCAATCCATCGGATTGAACATACGGATCCGCGCGTGTCGAAAAGTTGTCGCTGAATCGATCCAATCCCTCGGATTGAACATACGGATTCACGCGAGGTAAAATGGCAATCGCTGAATCGATCCAATCCATCGGATTGAACATACGGACTCACGCGTGCCTGAGTGACTACCGCCGAATCGATCCAATCCATCGGATTGAATATACGGATTCGCGCGTGTCAACAATTATTGCCGAATCGGCCCAACCCGTCGGGTTTGGACATACGGATTCGCGCCGCAAAGTCGAAGATACACCCAACAACATAGCTGCTCCAACAGCACAACCACAATAGCTGCTCCAACAGCACAACAACAAACGCTGCTCCAACAGCACCACAACATCTACATACTCGAAGCCCCTCAACTTTCTCAATGCTGGGATCCGACGACACTTCTCATTTTCCAAAACTATGATTTGCATCCAAAGCTTCCTTCCGAGATTATTACCATTACTTAAAGATTTAGAGGTTGTTTAATGTCTTATGAGTTTTCTTTACAAAATAATTATCCTTTTAGTCTTATCGCGAATCCTATAAGTTCTCGGGATCTCCTAATCCCCAAATGACTCCAGAGAATGTCTCGATCCATACAACACCACAACAAGGCCCGAATCTCATTCGTCCTTTCAAGCTTTCTCAAAACTCTCAAAATAAAATCGGCATGACCTGCCCGCTTTTCTCACCGTTCAGAAACTCAGATTATAGTGCAAAAGCAGAATTAACTCATCATAATCAATCAACATGTCATATGTCAATATCTTAAGCAATAACCACATAGCACCTAGCATATAAGGCATGCACCACACATCCTAAATTACCCAATTAGCACTTAGCATGTCATTCACTCATCAAAAACATTCAGTAGATGCATCATCTACATTGTCAGCCGAAGCCTCAGAAAACATTTTCCAATCACACACAATTCCAGTGCATAAACAGTAAACAATGTCGAAACATCGACCCTAAGCATTAACTAGAGATTCAGTGAGAAGCCCTCACCTGTAGATTCTCCAGGACGATCTCCTAACACTTGTTCACAATCAAAGGCTTGCTCCTCTGGGAATTCCTCAAAATCACCTTTAGAGCAAAACCACAGAAATACTATTAGAATCTATCGAAAACTAAGCTATCGACACTTACTAAGGTTACTCGAAGTAATCTATACTCTAAGGTACGATAATCTAGCGCGAAAAGACAAGTTTTCGGAAAAGGAAATTTTCCTCCTTCTCCCCCTATAGGCTCGGCCACTTTAGGTAATTAGGGGACTCGATTTTTCTTCGATCAAACTTGGTTCCTATGCTATCATTGGCCGTAACTAAGGGTATTCTGAACTCGGAAAAATTATCGGATCAAAAACTGTCGCAGGGGTATTTTGGTCATGATTTTTAACTTAGAAATTTCAAAACTGAAATCCCAAAAATAAAATTTTGCAGGGACGTCACCAACGACGTTTATGACAACTAATCCTACTAGCACTAAGCTAAGGCGATAGTTTTCAGCCTAAAGGTTGAAGCTTTACACCAAAAACTCCAAAAATGGGTATTTTAGGTTCAAATTGATTCCGGCGGAATTCCGGCGACATAACGGAAAATCTAACCCGGCAGAAGTGATCTTGGGCGCATAAGGAAGAGGTTTAGAATCAGAAATGAAAGATTCAGGATAGTTTTGCAAAAACCCATAAACTATCCACTCAGAAAACTCTACAGAAAAGCTATGGAAAAAGCGATCAGAGGTAAGGATTAGCGACTATACCTCGAAACCTTGAAGCAGTAACTAACGGATCAACGATCAAGCAAGTAATGAAGAAAACTCTTCTTCCTTCTTCCTTGTTGAAGCTCGCGGCCTTGGAGAGAAAAATGGAGGAAAATTTGAGTTTTTCTTCCTTTCTTTGCTATATATAAAGGTTGGAAATTCGCGGGAAAATGAAAGTTTCGCGAATCTGATTTTTCCGGCGTCATTCTCCGTGAATTAATAGATATGTTTTGGCAAAAGAATTCCAAAACTATAAAGAGGTCTCCTTGTATTTTTGGCAACTAATGCATAGTCGGTATAAAACTATTTTACCCGATAAGTTGCTTTTTGCATCGAATGTCAGAATAGAAAACTTCCTTCGGAAGAAAGATTGAAATCATCAAGAGAAATGGGTGTACGCGTGTAGAATATTCATTTGAAGCTCTGAATAGATAAAGTCTTCATTGTCGAGAAATTCTAGGGTTTTGAAATACCAGGGATTCGGTTTCGGCAAACTTCCGATGATTGGAATCGGACGTTCGTAGATCCTAGAGTTTCGCCTCGAAACGATTGTGATATATGGAAAAAGAGAAGTTCTAACATTTCTCTGAAGATTTTTGGAATTAACTGCCATCGTGCCTAAAAGTGAAAACTAGCTATATACTAGGGTTTCTGACCTAGTTTTAAGCGTAAAACGATCGCGCTATAACTTTTATCGATCACGATGCATTCTTTAAACTTTTCCTGAACTTTCTCCTTCATAAATATATTTCCTTTAATAAACTTTTGTTCAGGTTTCCCTTCTCAATACGTCAAACCTAATCGTGAATGGAAATCTCTTCCACTTATTCTAAGCTTAAAATCTTGGGTCTTACATTACTACCCCCCAAAAAGAAAGTTTCGTCCTCGAAACTTAAGGTCAGTAAAAGTTCTGGATATTGTTTCCATGATCTTTTCCTCTAACTCCCATATAGCACCGTCCGTGTCTTTGTTCCAAATAACTTACACTAAAGCACCCTGCTTTCCCTTCAATTGTTTCACTCTTCTAGCCCCAATGTTGACTGACGGCGTCTCAAAAGACATATCGTCTTCTAACTCTCTGTTGTCCGGTTTGACCACTTGCGTCGGGTCTCCGTTGGAAATAATATTTGTTGGCATTCGTGCAATCGCACAACCTTAACCACTTGCTCCTTTGCTTTTGTTCGTCCAAAATACTGATTAGAAACTCGGTACATCTCTATGCTCCGGAGTGAGTGCTCAACTTGAGTCTTAATACCTTGTGCATCACAAGACTCATTCCCTTTAACATTAACTTATCAACAACTTATAAGCTAACCTTCATCTTAATATCTAACAATTCATTATTATCGTCTTCGTCCTCAAAACCTCCTTCACTCAAACCAATTCAGACTTACTGATTTCCCTAACACTTCGCATAAATCGAGACTTATCCTCTAGAAGATCAATTCATAAATGTACCTCAAAGGTCTTAACTAATCGTTTTATCATCTGATCCTCCAACCTTCTGAGGTTTAACTACTATCACCACCACATCCCTTATTCATACATGATTTTCAACCCCCTAAGTCAATCTTAATCATAGGATTCTTATTCAACTGAGCAAAAATTCACTTGCTAACTCTAGCATGCATCACCGAAATCCATGACCAAGTTCCATTCACTATTAGACTCTGAGTAGCTTGTCCAAATGTGATGACTTCAAGTACTCATCTTAATGCTAACACTTTCCTTCTTGTAACTTGATTACCATCTCGTCGATAAACTTCTCAATCTCCAAATCAAATTATGACAAACTTCAAGTCCTACATACTTATGACAAGAATTAATATACTTAAGACCTAAACCCTTTCCAAGTTCTGGATCTCTGATGCTCGATAACTCTTCAACATTTCCTAAAAGAATATTCCTCTCTTCAAACTACAACTCCTTCGCAAGGAAGACAAATACTTAATGAGAACTTTTTCCTCCCAAACTCAACTAATCTTCGATCAACTCAAGTTAATCTTACCAATCCTTCTATCAAAGTCCATATCCAGCTGTGATTCCGAATATCACCCCCTCAATATTAAGTTGATCAGGCCTAATACATCGAAGGTGGGAATTTAGAAAAAGCCCACTGGAACAGTCAATGAGTTCCTATCATCCAGCAGTCGCAAATATCTTGATATTAAATCTTCAATGATGTCGCTACGGAACTACACACCCTCGACATCATACGTATACTATCCATGAGGAATCTCCCTGAGATTCATTCTTCAGCTTCTACCTTCCTTATAATCGCATCGGTGCAATACTACTTTCTAGGCTTAGTGGGTTATTCTAAACCTCGTATAACTTCTATAGCTAAAATACGAGTAACAGTAAAGTAAAGTCATAATAGGCGTAGTAACTATAAGGTCAAAGCGTAAACCATATACGTAAGATAGGTGTGTTTGCACACTCTACAAGAAAAATGGAACCTATTATACTAGAATGAGAAAGAATGGTTAGAAAGTTACCATCGTTCTTGCGCTCTCCTCTGACAAACCCCTCAGCTCTCTCACCGTCCATGGTGTAAACTCTTGCTTTAGCCGCAGGACGCTTTCCACGAGCAGTGTTCACGGTTGGCTCCGTCTTGGGTGCTCTGCACTGATCGGCAGTGTGCCCCATTCTGTTACAATTAAAGCATTTGGGCCTCTTGTCGGAACAAGCATTAGCATAATGCCCCGGCTCCCCACATCTGAAACAGGTCATCTCCTTCTTCAAAGTCTAATCTCCGGGACCTCTAGCAGTACCCGTCATGGGTATGTAAGATCCTGAAGTAAATCCTCTTCCAGCAGGACGCTGATATGGCCCCCTGCTCTGAAATTTCTCTCTGCCCTGAAAATTTTGAGAGCCCGACCTCATCGGCCCTCCAGTTCCAGTCCGGTTCATTCTCCGGTTCTTCATCAGTTCCACTTCCGTGGCTTTCTCAACCAACGACTGGAATCGCATGATTCCCAGCGGCCTCACTGAGTCCTCAATATCAGGCCTCAGTCCATTTACAAAGCGCTTGCACATGTAGCGCTCATTCACGTGATCATGAAAGAATTGGAAATGCTTCGCCAAGGACTCCAGCTTCGAAGCAAATTCCGGCACTGACATACCTCCCTGACGGAGTGTCAGAAATTGTGACTCCCGCTCATCCCGAGCACTTATTGGAAAATACTTTTCCAAGAATGCGGTCCGGAATGAGTTCCAGCTAATCTCCTCGTGATTGTCTTCCATAATTCCTCTGGTGCCCTTCCACCAGTACTCAGCATCCCCGAGTAGCAGATAAGTCGCCATGCCCACTTTGGCACCCTCAGCAGTTTGTAGTACGCCGAATATCTTCTCGATTTCCTGAATCCAGAGATCCGCTTTGTCTGGGTCAGTACCACCAGAGAACTTTGGTGGGTTTTGCCTCCTGAAGTCATTGAGGCCTTTGTTTTGGTCCAGAGTTACTTCCCTCTGGCGCTGATGCTGTTCACGTGCCTCCTCAGCAGCACGCCTCATAGCATTATCGTTCGCTTGTGCCGTCACCCCTTGGGCCATAGTAGCCATCATCTCCGCTAACTGGTTAGTGTTCACCATGTTCTGTAAGTTAGACAAACAGTTAGTACTCATCATAAGATAGCATTTCCATAACTATACAATATGATTAAGCAATAACTTCAATCAATTTTTTTAATCGAAAAATCGCTTGCAGACAATCAATTTTCACTCTTTGCAGAGTCACACAACCTAGCACAGAAGACCTATTCCCCAACAACTCCCGAAAGACTCGACCGTGCTCTGATACCACAATGTAACACCCCGATTTCGGTGGCGTCACTTTAGTAACCAAAATAAACTTAATGCGGAAAAACGTGAATATTTTTTTTTTTATAATAATAACTAAGACAAGACGGAATTAAATAAAACCCAACAATAACAAAATCAGAACTAAGATACAATATATAAACAGCCCCCGCTGTAGTAGCAACCTCGTCACGAGTAACCTCCAGTGACGGAAAGAAAAGTGCAACGCCCGTAGGCAATATGTACAAACCAAATAAAAAGGTGAAGTGTCCGCAACACCACCCCTCAAAACTGAGAATAAGTCAGCCCAGATGGCCTAAAACAAGACCTCCTATGTCCAACCAACTCCCTGTGATTCCCGTAAAGAAACCACACAAAAAGCTATAGGTGGGAAACTACCCTGTTCCCAAAGGAACAAATGATGTTCAGAGCTAGGACTCTACTCCTACACTAATCCCATCTCGAGGAGCTCACACTAACACTCAATCCTACATGCTAGCATGATCGTCGTCCGAATTCGAAATCCAGAACGACCTAGTCTACATACACCATCCGTCCTCCTCTCGCAACCGCGATACGCTCCAGTTCCTGCATCTCAACTCTAGTTTCCCCCGAAGGGTGAACCGTCGTGAACTAGTCCGTCGTGGAGGAAAATTTGAGTTTTTCTACCTTTCTTTGCTATATATAAAGGTTGGAAATTCGCGGGAAAATGAAAGTTTCGCGAATCTGATTTTTCCGGCGTCATTCTCCGTGAATTAATAGATATGTTTTGGCAAAAGAATTCCAAAACTATAAAGAGGTCTCCTTGTATTTTTGGCAACTAATGCATAGTCGGTATAAAACTATTTTACCCGATAAGTTGCTTTTTGCATCGAATGTCAGAATAGAAAACTTCCTTCGGAAGAAAGATTGAAATCATCAAGAGAAATGGGTGTACGCGTGTAGAATATTCATTTGAAGCTCTGAATAGATAAAGTCTTCATTGTCGAGAAATTCTAGGGTTTTGAAATACCAGGGATTCGGTTTCGGCAAACTTCCGATGATTGGAATCGGACGTTCGTAGATCCTAGAGTTTCGCCTCGAAACGATTGTGATATATGGAAAAAGAGAAGTTCTAACATTTCTCTGAAGATTTTTGGAATTAACTGCCATCGTGCCTAAAAGTGAAAACTAGCTATATACTAGGGTTTCTGACCTAGTTTTAAGCGTAAAACGATCGCGCTATAACTTTTATCGATCACGATGCATTCTTTAAACTTTTCCTGAACTTTCTCCTTCATAAATATATTTCCTTTAATAAACTTTTGTTCAGGTTTCCCTTCTCAATACGTCAAACCTAATCGTGAATGGAAATCTCTTCCACTTATTCTAAGCTTAAAATCTTGGGTCTTACATTTAATGTATTTAAAATAGTTAATGTACTATCAGTGTAAACTTCTTTTACGCGTGCATCCAATTGGTTCTGCCATATTAGGAATTCACGTTTCATCCAAAGTTTTTCTCTTCTCTCTTCATCCAAGGGGGTATTGAAGTCCAATCACCAAGGCTTGAGACAAGAGGAGCTCAACGGTCTGGAACTAAGAAAAAGAATGTAAAAGATGGAAAAGGAATATAGTGCTAAACTTTCGGATTTTGGACTTGGCAAAGATGGTCCCGAGAGGGAAAAACACACATAGTTATTTGCAGAAATGTTGCTGGAAATCAGTGAATAAATCAATGACAACGAAGGTGTTGATCAGTGTCTTGGTAAAGGAAGCACATAACAGTAGCTGATTAAGAAGTTGATGATTTGCCGCAAGACCCAAACAAGCTGGTTTGAACCAAGATTTTGAAGACAAAGCTTTGATCTCTTTTGCGTTCTATTTCATATGTGACCTATTTCAGACAAAGGATAGTAAGACAGAACTAATAGAGCAAATCACAAAAGCTTAAAAATTTGGAGGAGGTATCTTCTAAAATGCAAGCCTATATAAATTTCTAATAATCATGCAGAAAGACAAGCAATGAAATGAACTTTAAGGGAGCCACTAGAATAGTAGATGTAAGAGGAGTCAAGAGGATTTATGGTCACCCAATTGGAATGATTGACTCTGTCATGTGCGTGGGAGTAATAGCTCGTGATTATATCATTTCTTAACTTGCAGTATGTATCTCATTTAGCCTTTATTTTCTTCCACTTGTCTGCACTGTGACTTGTTTGGGAGCTTTGGTCCCATGTTTTTTATCAATATATTATTTCCTTTTAGGAAAAAAAATTAAAAAGAAATGTAAGTTAATTGTTGAAATGATTATTAATGAGTCTTCTGATTAAATAGTTCTAATCACTCTAATAATTTTTTGTGAACTTGAACTCTTTAAATAGTTATGTTATTGGTTTGTAAGGTTAGTCAAAGAGTTTATTTCATCTTTAAAATATCTTATAATTGATATTGAAAATTTAAACTGAGAAAGAGAAAGAGAAACTAATAACAAATATGTTTGTATGATAAGAAGTATTTGAATGGAAAAAGTATAATTCTTTTCTCTTAAGAGACAAGAATGTAGATTTTGAAATAAAATGAAAGGGGAGTGCAATTAAAGCTTCGCTTAGTGAAGCAACATGTATGTTTTAAAATAAGATAAAAGATATGGGTAGTTAAAGTTTTTCTCAACGGAGATAATAATAATTTACTTTTATATATAATTAATTTATCATTTCTCTCACTCTAGTTCATATTGAACTATATATAACAACTAGAGTTTTTTACCCGTGCGTTGCACGGCGAAATTTGTTATTTTATTTGAGATATTAATCAATACTTTGATTATGAAAAAGTTGACATACTGAAAACAATTATAATAAGAAATAAGATATTTTAAAAATATAAATTGTGAAACTTAATTATAGTGTTTTATACTCATACACCCCATTTTACAAATATTAAGTTCCAAATAATAAAGGATTTAATTGGTAAAAATCTTTATTTATTCACATTGAGGTACAAAAAAAATTGCTTACCAAGATGAAAATACAAATATTTGACTCTATTATGTTGCGGACCAACAAAATGAAACAAAACTATAAGTTTAACATTTAAATATTTTCATATAAAATACTCCTTGTTGTTGGAGCTTTTACCTTTAAATTTGAAATATTCTCTTATGACATGTTATCACATTAATATTTACTCTAAGAGTAAGAAATATATTAAAATTATATTAATATAATAATATTTATTTTTCTATTAGTTTCACAATAATTATTTTTTTTCATATAAAACGTTAATCACCGTAAGAGCTTTTTACCAATATTTTCCATTATTATGATGATGACACAATCATCCACCACATTAATGACTCGTCTGAACAAAAAAACAAATTAGAACAAAAAAAAGTACCATAAAACTATATTGTAAATAAATAAAATATTATTAATTTTTTTTTATGTTTTCTAATTCTCATACTACACATTTTCATTGTCAAATATTTATAGGTTTTCATATATTCTCTCTGTTTCTATATATAAGCACAAATACCTAAGTCTCTTAAATTAAGAAAAGTAGTTATTAGTAATAAATTTGTAAATGAAATGGTTAATTGTCCTAGATTACCCTTATTTAATTTTCTATGAATTTTTCTCTCCAAGTTAATATTCTAAAAGTTCATTATCTCTTTCATATGAAATATGAGGGTAAAATTGGAAAAAATATTTTTAATGCTTTCTAAATACTAAAAAGGGACTAATGTTTAGAAATAATTTTTTTTCATAAAAAGTGATTTATAATAAGAAACGGGGGAGTATCTACTCCTAAAATTATTTATAAAATTGTGAAAATATATGTTAATTAATAGTATAAATTATTTATATTATTAATTTTAACATTATATTTTCATGTATGGTGTGAGAGCTTTTTAACATTCTAGGATCTATTAAATATAGTACTAAAGATATTTCCACAATTCCGATTTTTTTTAAATCATATAATTTTAAAAGAAAATCAGTAAATCAGATTCTAACATTATATTTGCTGCCCAAAAATCAAAAGATCCTTAGAATGTTTTCAAAAGAAAAATGATGTGAAATCAATAGGTTTGGATTTGGAAGAAGATTAGAGCATCCAAAAGAATCAAAGTTGCGAACTTGCAATGTCAAGACACAATCTTCCAATGTGAATGGAAAACAAAATCACAAAAGTGGTTGAGGGTTTACTGAACTTCATAACTCAAGTTAGTGGAGATGATTTGTACACTCCTATCATACATTCTATTTACCTATCCAAATATGGAAACCTCACAATCAAATTGTTGTTTCTAAAAGGATTAAAACTTAAACAAAATATTAAAAGTTAATATGTTAATTAATACCATAAAAAATAACTTAAAACCTATAACTTGAAACACATCAAACATTCTCTTCTTATACATGCCTCATTCTCCATCCCATATTTGCCAGTCCCTCGCAGGAAGTGCCCCATTAACGCTCCAGTAGACTACGGAAAACTGCACACCAAATCAGCACAATCATCATTCTAGTATTGGACGCAGGGACCCATCAGGAAATCCTGGTTAAGTTTCCAACCGGTAAAGAGCCAAAAAGAATCCGTTTTAAAAACACATATAGGAAAAACTACAAAATGCCTTGATAGAAAAAAGCAAATAAGTCATGACTGTTCAAGTTATGTTCTTGATACCCATCTTGTAGAAAAAAAAGTAAATAACTTAAAAGGGACATGAGGAAAGATAAAAAGTCTTCTTCACTTATATGATAGACATCTAGTTCATATCCATGCCTTATCCAACTGGGCTGAAGATAGCGCTGCCTTGATAATGGTTATGAAAAAAAATTAAACCATGTAGTATAAGAACTTACCATGTTAAGTTCTCTGCAACATGATGGCGGCAGCCCCATTCTCTTCGGTGTACATACTCATAATAAATACGATAAATTTCCTGCAAACAAATCATCAACATTAGACATATGCTCGTAATGGAACAAATAGAGTGAAAGACTATCACTGCGATTCTGCAAGGAAGTTAAACAGATAAGATGAGATGCTTGAAATGAAATTAGGGATTGATGAGAACATAACAGTTAAAAGCACAAAACAATTTAATTCTTTTCACCAATGGTGGTTAGGGATTTAAAAATAGTTTCATTAAGAATAGTAAGCATTGCAGATAGGACATCATGAACCAAATAAGCTAACAGGACCCTAAGAAAGTTGCATAAAGAATAGTAAGCATTGCAGATAGGATATCATGAACCAAATAAGCTAACAGGACCATAAGATTTTGTTGTCTTTCTCATCATAAATCAATTGTTAAGGTTTGCTTAAGATTGAGGACATCCCTCTCAAGTAGATAGGATATCCATCAAAACCACTTTTATAAACAAAAACCCCAAAAAAAGCACTTGTAGAAAAATCTTTGCTAAACTATGAAAGTAACAAAATAACACCACAATTAAATTCATCAAGCTGTTGTTGATGGTAACTATACAAAAGCACTTTCAAAATCCAATCAACTCTAATCACATAACTTGATGATGCAAGATACAGAGACAATAGTCATCCAAAATAAGAAACTCATTTTAAAACAGTCTCATTGGTCTAAAATTCACCACATTATGATGAGAATCCTTAGAATAATATTCATGAGTGAAAAATACAGGCTATAATCTTCTATATTATACTACACATACATATCTCTTTATAGGAACCTTAAGATTAATTGGGAGCAAATCAATTTTCAAGGGCACTCCTAATCTGTATAGTAATTTTGTTAGGAAAATGAGTCTTACTGTAATTGCCAAAGAAGTACATAGAATACCCAGAAGTAACTCCTATAAATATTGCAATCATCAAAGTCAAAACATTATAACATATAATTACCTGGGTTCATAGGTTTCCTTCACAACTATTCTGCAGTCTGCACATAAATCCATTGACCTTTGTCATTCTCAGTCTCATGTTAAAATTTAAATAGCAAAAGAACTTGCTTTTGGTCCCAAAGCAACCTACAATATGAAAGGTAAGAGAATCAATTATAACATTGAGAACCAAGACTACAGGTAAAGGTATTTATCAATATCTTCCAAGTAAATATGGAAGCATTTAATTTAAATAAAGTAAACCCGAATATATATATATATATATATATATATATATCAGTATAAAAAAACAAAGAAAATCTGGATGCTAGACAACAACAGGGAGCAACAACCCAATCAAAATGGAGTGATTAATGAAGCAACAACACGTTCCAATAATGATTTATCAATCCTGAAGCCCTGCAACCAATTATCAACATCAAAAATTGTTATTATGAAAATGGAGTTTAGGGTATAGGACAATTTGCAATTTAAGTGGAGAACCCTATAGCATATAATTCTCGCAGCAGCCAGCACAATCATGGTTATTGCCTATTGGGTTGATGCACATGACTTAGAATGCATCAAAAACTGTTGATTGATGTAAGTATCAATAACCAATTCACCAGGAATATAAAAGAAAAAAACCAATAAGAATAAACTCACTACTATCATGGAAATCCTCACAAAAATCGCAGCCAAATCAGTATAAAGAGATCTTAAACTAAAACACAGCAGAAAAAAAGAAACAAAAATGCAGTCTATAATGGCAAAACAAAGAGAAACTAAACTCCAGTTTACATAATTGGCATTATTTAGAAGAAAAACACGTACCACATATAAACTGCAGTCTAAGAGGCGTAGTATCAAGAACATAAGAGCATAAATTAATTAACCTTATACTTTCTTTAGCCTTTTTTATTATATATCTCCTCTAACTATATAAACCAATCAAGTAATAAGGCATGTCAGGTTAACATTCTAAAAGAGAAAAATTAAACTAATATAGTTATTGGTATGATGTAGTTTCAGCAAAGCCAAATTAACAGAAATAAAAGTTCTGACTTCTTTTCAATGACCAAACACAACATGACCACAAAATAAATAACAAAAGAAATGTGAACGAAACAAAAGGAATACCGCTGCTTCTGAGAACTGAGATTAGTGTTTGAACCTGTGGAGATCAAAGCTTCCAAAACCTCTCATCGTCCCTGTGTCGCACCTCTACTACTAACACCTGTCCAAAGACATAATAGTTTCTTTTAACACAAAGATCACAAAATTACAGGTAAAACAAAATTAAATAAGACAAACCTGAGAATCAAGGGTTGCTATCCAAGTCAAATTTTGCATCTTGTAGGAACATTTAAGGACACTTGTTGCGTCTTTTCCTTCCCTGCTAATTTTACATATCAGAGACTGTTAGTCAATTAATTTAGAGGATTTAACCTTGAACTTTTGGCCACAACACAAAATGAACCAAAAATAAAATCTCAGATTTCAAAAATTGGAAAAGAGTTCAAGCTAAATAAGTTTATGATATGACTAAATGAAAGACAACAAACATAACACAACCTTGGAGAGAAATCCATTAAAATCAAGCTTGTAGTTAGTAGTCTTAGGCACGATCTTCTCATCCAAGCACAACATGCACTACTTAGACCATTGAAGAGAATTAACATAAGGAGGCTACAACCAGATCCTGGAATCACTGAACAAAACACATTTCATATCACACTGTGAGTGATTATCATTATTGGGCATAAAAAAGGAACTTTCTATGAAAGAAAAAAAAAACAGAAACTTGATCTTACCAGATAATGGAATTTATCAAAATCTCCTATGTAAATAACATTTTGTCAGAATTAAAGTGAAAATTTTAGATTTTTCTACTATACTTGATCTTACCAGAGCTGGAGAACAACCTTTAGTATCTGGATACAAATCAAGCACAAAATCCTTCAGCCACATGTCCTGGTCAAGTTTAGCAAGTGGCTTGAGATAAGAAATCAAAAACTAAAAATTCTGTCATTAAACAATAAAAGAAAATGAATCAAGAGGATGACATTTAAATATGTCCTTTATTTGAGGCCAGTCTCTACAAAAGCATAAGTTTTTCCAAAGTACAGTAAGATTTGAAGTCAAAGTTGCAGTTGATAGCACAACCTGAACATGAAAGTACACTTTCTCACTAAGGGTCTAAACAGTAAACACTAAAATGGGGGAAATGGCATCACTAAGGCCTGTCAAGAATTTAACATTCAACAAAGGCACCTAAAGCATCTCAAATACTGCATCTCCTTAAAGTAAAAAAAATAGAGAACCTGCATGAACATGATAATAAGAGAAATACCAAAGAGGGGTTAGCATAAGAAGCATCCATAATTGCCTTCCCCAAGACAGAGTTATGCTTTGGATTTGAGTTGAACTCAAGCTGCTAAAGATTTTCAACCGCCTCAGCCTCTGTGCCTTAGAAGTTAAGACATCATGATCAAAGAATATGCTGCAGATCAATAAGAAAACCAAAAGCTAGAACCTTTGCAGTTTTTCATCTAATTCAAGCTTCAAGCATCCTTAAGCAACAACAAAAAAAAAAACGTTAACATTATATATTAAAAAATCATCATATAAAGATGGAGAGACATGTAACTTACTCCAATTGCAACTCAGCAAGGGGAAAACCGAAAGTTAGTACCTTTGTGAGAGGGGATGGAAGGGTCCGGCGCAAAGGGATGGGTTTTCAAGGAAGATGAGGTCCAAGTATAGATCGGGGGAGGAGGTCGGAGAAGGAAGACGTGAGGATTGATGCTAGGCAAAGGAATGCTTATGGCTTGAGAAGCTTGTGGAAGAAAGATTGAGATCGCGTAAGGAAAGATTTCCGGTACCTCTCCAATTGAGTCATCGACCTTGATTCCCTCACCAGATATGGAACCGCATCAAGAAAACAGATCTTCGGGATGCGTAACTCGTGGCGGCGCTGGTGGGGGGAGTGCGAACGCGACAGAGAGACAGAGAACGGATGGACGGGAAGAGGATGATGATGGGTGGGAAAGAATTTTTCTTTCAAATTCTTCATTCTCCTGAAGAGAAAGAATCTGAATATGGAGATGAGGGGAGAGAACAGTATATCAAGGGAAATGAGAAAACATTGAGAAAAAGAAAGGTCTAGGAGCCAAGGAAGTGGAGGGGAAGAAAATTGATTGGACACAGTTGAGGTGGAAGTCGTTGGAATGGGAGAAGCGTGAATGGAGAAGAAAATCTCGAGGAAGGGAGACTTGGAAACGGGAGAGTAGTAAATGCAGCAGTCAAGGATTAAAATGAACAGATGCAAATTTTGAAAATCATGAAGGAAAGGAAGGGAGTAGTGGAGAACTTGAACGCTTATTGGGTAAAAAGAAGGCAAGTGGAGCCCATGAAGCTCAAATGCATGAGAAGCCGACACGTAAGAGAGAAGGCATTGAGAGTCATTCTTAGAGCAGAATTTTTGTGGGAGTGACACATCAGCAGAGTCTCTCTCCTAGTGATTTTGTTTTATAAAGTATATAGATGGGTGTGTATTGCGACTACTAACACTTGTGTTTAAATTCTTAAAAGCAACATGAATGAACAATAGAGGGAAGAAGAACTTGTAGAAGAGAGAAGGAAACTTAAAAAACTCATCAGATATTTACCTCCAAATGACGATTTTGAAGAGGGAAGAAGCTCTTGTAGAAGAGAGAAGGAAATATAGCCGTAGTAGCCATTGATATGATTTTTTAGTACTGGAAACTTGAAATAATTTGGAAAGAAATAAGAGAAAAGTCTGTATAAAAGAACTTTGGTGGGTATGAGCAAAAGGACGTGAAAGCACGTGTCCAGAGGAACATTACTTCCAAATAGTTCCCATTGGGAAGTTGAATAGATCCAAACGGATGTTTGTGAATAATAAATATTCAAGTTTTTGTAGAATGTACCCACTTCCTACTCAATGGAAAGTTAGATACAGATGAACCAATAATTAAGAGAAGGAAATTAATGAAATTGGAAGAAGGAATGATGAATGCGTTTTTGGGAATTACAAAGGGTTAAATAAAGAACACGGTTTTCAGAGGAAGAAAAAACGTTTATTCTGATAAAAAAAGGAATGGAAATTAAAATAAGATGATATAATTTTATATAAAAAAGGGATACCTGTTTTCAGAGAAAAAATAATATTATATTGTGAGATTTAATTTATTATGAAACGGGTTACAATGCCGGGTCCATCTAATGTGCACTGTAAAAATCAGATATAATTTTACACTACCAAGTTCCGTTAACTGCCGTTAGTTTTGATTTTTATATTAAAAATAATTAAAAAATGGTAATTCAAAGTAAATGACAGTATTGCCCATTTTTTATTATAGGATTTTTTTTTGCAAGACAATTTTGAATGCAAATCAGTCGTCCAAACCAAACGAGCCTTCTTTCGAGATGATTGTTCATCATCTTCTTTTACTTTCTCATCCTCACTTAGTTCCTTCCTTTTCTGACCTCTATTTTCTGATACGGTGCCGCCATGACTACTGCCTTCTCCACCATATCATAGGATTTAATCCTTAAAATTTAAAACAGAATCCATTCCCGTTTATTCGTGTTTTTGAATTCAATCTCAGAACCCGTTTCCCATCTCGTTGTTCAATTGCTCTAATAGCAGTGGAATTTGTCCGTCAAGAACCTGTCATGTTTGGGAGTGGGAGAGATTGAGATTGCGGTGGTAGAGTTGTTCCTTCTCCTTTTCCGGGTGAGTCTCTCCTCCTCCATCTTTCAATGAAGATTGGCAACAACCCATCTTGTTTGTTTATTCGCAAATGAAATGATAGAGATACACAGATCATTCATTTGCTTGAATGCACTAACTTTACGCTGAATGTCCCTCTTTTTGGACAACTTTTTTTAGTTCTCCTTCTCTTTCTATGATGATGGTTGTGTTTTCTTGATTTTCTAAGATACTCTGAGTACTCTTACTTGAATCCGGGTCTGTGTTTGGGGTAAAAGGCCCGTATTTGCCTGGGGTTCTGGTTTTCCCCTGCTGTTGTTGTTACTCTGTTTTGTTCCTGGTTGTACAGTAAAGAGTTTTTTTCTTTTTGGTTTTCTTGGACATTTCCTTGAGCTTTGTTATTCTTTCTTGTCGTGTAATTGGGTTGTAACACCCCTAGTGTTACCATTAATTTATTCATCATTTGACTTTTAAAAAGAAAAACTGAGTCCCCTTTCACCACCTAGGTTTTCTTTTTATCCTCTTTATTACTTACTTGTTTATTTTTCTTTTCAACATAGTAGTTTAGAGAGAAATAGAGAGAGTAGAATTCAGATTCTCTGCTACCCTGCAACCTCAAATAACGAGTGTTTTAAACTTTTAACCAATTCAACTTTTTCCAATAAATCTGAATCATTTAATGTAAGAATCAAAGACCACTAATTTACAGTAGAAAGCTGCAGAGAATCCACATTGAGAGAGTAACATGACATTTTGGGATTATGAGATTTAGAAGATAGTCATACATATCTTGAACTTCTCTAAGTTTTCACACGTATGACATTTTGGGATTAACATGATTTGCTTAATGTTGTTTTCTATTTTGTGCATATAGATTTCTGCAGTTAAATTCATAATTAATAGATGGCTCTCACACAGTACAAGTGAGCCAATATTGGTTGATATGAATTGAGGAAGATGCTAGTTCAAATGGGACAAAATAACTATTCCATTATATTGCTGAAGTCATGGTAGATTCTCAATATCTCAATGTACTTCCCTCATCTTATACTAGGATCTGAACCCTACAGCCTTTTTGGCTCTGGTTTTCGAATTTGGATCATTCCAAAATGATAAGACAATCATGTGCCTTGTACCTTGAAAAAAAAAACAAGATTACATCAAGAAGAAAACAATTAGTTGTACTGTTTATAATCTGTTGCATTGAAATTGATCTTCCTTGGAAGAATCTCACATGGATAATCAATTGGTGTCATGAATGTCACTATGATCCATAGGATTCTGACAACAAATTCTATAACACATGAACCACCATATCTCAATAATATAATTTTTGATCTGGTAGTTGTGGTTGTAAATGTTTGCATGTATCCGTTTCTTTCCCTCTCTTCTTTATTCATTTGGGTAAGATTCCATATAGATTACAGTCTGCTATGAGTACCTAAAAGATATATATTGGTCAGTTTGTTTTGATTCTCCCAGTAACTGGTGCTAGCTAGAAATCATGATGTCATGCAATGATTTTTTAGGCAAGCATATTCTGTGTGACATCAGAAATGAAACCTATCCTCAACTTAGACATGCAGTTATCTGGATACTTTGGTTTTGAGAGAAGAAACTTGCATCACACAGTGAGTGTTTGGTTTCACGATTTGCAGAGAATTAGAGACACGTTTACTAAGACGCTATATAAGACATGCATATTAGAGGGATTTTAGAGTATTTTTATTACTCTAAACCCATATATGCTATTAATTGACCACAGAAGGAGATTGGATGATGAAATTCACATCCTTCGGATTCAACAAAATATATAGTCCATACTTCATATTTCGCACCTTAATGTTGAACAGTTGCAAATATTTTAGCTGTGAACTAACTTTCAGCTGGTGATTTCAAAATAGCTGTTGAGACAAGTTGGACTTAGATGTAGTTTTCAGCTAGTGATTTTAAAACAGTTGCTCACTCTAATTGATGTAGCTTGTACTACTGTTACCCTGTTAATAATTTATCTTATATATCTATAATTTCTGAAGTGAAGTTGCTTTAGATAGAATGCATTTGTAAATTGTTATTTGGATTATTCTTTCACTGTCAAACTTTCAATTTTGGATTCCTCCTCCAAATTTTTTCGTTTATTTAATTTTTTGTTCAAAGTCTGATTATTGGAATATATATTATGGTAGGCGTACCTGAAGCAGAATATATGGCCAACTTAAATGAAGTTTCGTCGGTGAACAACATTGAACCTGAAGCAGAAGTTGAACAAGTGGATGAGATTGACTACTCTGAACCCATTTTAGATGATGATGGCAGTGGCAGTAGAAACAGTGACAGGAATAGCATGGAAGTGGAAGGTGATGATAACATTACAATGGAAACTTATGGTAATAACATGGATAGTGAAGGTGATTACGATGTTTCGAATGCTGATCTAAACGAGGTACCAGGACACATTGCAGCCAATTTAAGAAGGAATTACAATTAACATTGATGGTGTACAAGACATGGGCAATGTGAATTTCAAGATTTTAAATGGCAACAATCTTAAGATGTACAGGTTTTCAAGCCGGGAGGTTGCATTCCTGTTTTATAATATGTATGCTAGAGTGAAAGGATTCTCTGCACGTAAGGACAAGTTGTTGAGAGACAAAAATCGTCAGATCATACAGCAAAATTTTGTGTGCCACAAGCAAGGCCGCCGAACAAATATATTTGGGGATGAGCGTACTCGAAAGCGAGAACCTATGAAGGATATCAGGTGTGGGTGCAGGGCTGAATGTCGGGTTCACATTGACTGCAATAGTAATAGGTGGTATGTGAAATACTTTGATGATGAACATAACCATCTCCTGGTCCGTGCCAATCATGCAGGTTTGCTACCACGCCACAGAAGGATGCAGGATGCTGACATTATGCACATGAACCACATGAGGAGGGCTCAAAATGGAATTCGTAACATATATGGCTCCTTTGCTAACCAAATGGGTGGATATGAAAATGTGCCATTCTCAATCCATGCCATGTATAATGAAGTGGATAAGCAGAGGAAAAAAGAACTTCCTGATGGAAGAGGTGCGCTGGCTTATTTACGGAGTCTTAAAAGAGATGACCCTGACATGTATTGGAGGCACGTTACAGACGAGCGTCGCAGGCTAGTACAAATATTCTGGACAGATGGTCATTGTCAGAGGGATTATTCGGTATTTGGGGATGTTTTAGCATTTGATGCAACTTATAAAAAAAAAAAATATTGTTGTCCACTAGAGGTGTTTTCTGGCATCAACCATCACAACAAAACCATTATTTTTGGTGCTGCAGTTGTATCTGATGAGTCCAAGGAAACTTATGTGTGGGTGCTTGAGCAATTTTTGGATGCAATGAAAGGTAAAATGCCAACATCTGTTATAACTGATGGAGACAAAGCCATGAAGAAGGCTATCGAAATTGTTTTTCCTAACTCCTACCACAGATTGTGTGCATGGCACTTGATACAGAATGCGACCCGTAATATTAAAATCCCCAAATTTCTTCCATTGTTTAAAAACTGTATGTTTGGTGAATTTAGTGTTGCTGAATTTGAGAGAAAATGGGAAGACATGGTGGCAGTGTGTGAAGTTCAAGATGAAAGCTGGGTGAATGAGATGTATGAAAAAAGGACGATGTGGGCCACATCACACTTTCGAGGTAAATTTTTTGCCGGGTTTAGGACCACATCTCGTGCTGAAGGGTTGAATTGTCAAATTGGCCGATATGTGAATGTTCAGAGTAATTTGAAAGAATTTATGGAGAGCTTCAACAGGTGCACTGACTATTTCAGATTCAAAGAAATTGAAGATGATTTAAGATCAATGGAGGGTGAACAAGTTTTGATCACGCCATTGGTAGGACTTGAGAGGTCGGCATCAAATATCTATACCAGGGAAATATTTATTTTGTTTAGAACTGTTCTATCAAATGCATCCACATTCAGGGTTTTGGGGAAGAAACGAACAGCAACTCGCGTCATCTATTTTGTGGGCAAGTATAAAAGTCATAATCGGGAGTGGAATGTTTCATATTGCCCAGTTAAAATTGATTTCAAATGCTCCTGTCTAAAAATGGAGTCTGTAGGGATTCCATGTAATCATGTGGTAGCTGTTATGTTAGCCCTCGATATGGGTGAGATCCCTGAATCATTGATTTTGGGTAGGTGGACAAAACATGCTAAGGAATCTGTTAATGTGCAATATCAGTCAAAAGGTTGGGATCCTTTGCAAACATGTAGATATGTGTCCTTGTTAGAAAGTTGTACGCAGATGTGCAAATTAGCCTGCAGGACACCAGTTGTTAACAATCACACTAAAAAGCTTGAAGCAAATCATGATCATGAGGATGAAGTGGGTCATGATGTAGATGAGGATGAAGTTCTTGATAGGCATGTTGGAAATCCAGCTGTTGTTAGAACCAAAGGGTGTGGCAGGGGTGGTTCAAAACCCAACTTAGGAGGTAGGCGCAGGTTTCATTGTGGTATTTGTGGGGGATTGGGTCACAATCGTAAAACCTGCTCAATGGGTAATCAAGCAAATATTGTGCAAATGACTGATGGTGTCCAAATATTTTAATGTTGTCCAAATAATCTCTACCCATAATTTGGTCAAAAGCTTAGTTCTTGTAACTTATGCAGTTATGCTCAAACCATTATTTTGTGATCTCAAAACGATACCTAAACACATGCCTATGGCTTTCCTGATAGAGTTCCATTTAGACCCAGAAATTAACATATGTCCAATGTTATTTATGGACCCATAAAACCAGGAGTACTGCACGCACAAAGGAATGGCTCCGGTGGAAAGTTAAAGTTTGGCGTACTGGCCTCCATACCACGAGCAAATATTGATTGATAACACATGCAAAATGTTTGATTGGAAAAAGAAAAAAAAAAACTACAATGTCATCTGATTTTTATGACTGTGGTTGGACTTAACTCATTTGCCAGAAGTCCTTTCTGCCTAAGCAAACAAGACGTTCATATAATACGCTTGGTGAGCCATCACATACACAGGTGATGCACAAAGTACCTGATCAGCTTAGAAGATAATAATAAAGAAAACAAAAAAGCTTGTTGTAGTACAGAGGATAATACATTACTGATAAACACGACTTAATTTACAAAATGGTTTATTACAGACACAAGAACATGTTTATGTACAACTCGAACGAGGAAACTACAATATAAAGCTCAAAGTCAGTCTCTCAGCATGGTGGTTAAAAACTATCATGCATCATCAGCAAAACATAGTTGTGCATGACTTTTCAAGATGACCATCATTTTGCTGTTTTCTCTGCTCTCAACAAAGAGGAAACAGAGAATATATTGAGGTATCTGATGACAAATCCCTCCTAGTTATTTGAAGCAAGCTATTATATTAGACTCTATAGGCACCAACAAAAGGGAGCATAACCCCAAAAAAACGTAGAAAATAAGATTATGAGCACAACTCGGCATTTTCTATGGCAGATTCAGGATGGTAATGAAGCATTTCCTTCCACATCATCTCCCTTATCATCTTTTCCCCTAGATCCTCATCGACGTCAAGATCAACAGGAATCATGGCTGGAGGGTCACTATTAGGATCATAGAGAGGGGCCATGTAATGGTGTTGAAGTGCTTCGGCGACACTAATCCTCTTTGTGGGATCAAAAACAAGCATCTTTGCAAGTAGATCAATTGCCAATGGATGCGCATTCGGGTAAAGTCGGGAGAAGGGGGCTCCAATAGAATATGAAATTGACTTGATATACTCCTTTGCCTTTGGATTATCAATAAATTCAATATCCTCTTCCCTTTGACTACCAAGGATATTGATAATCAATTTTAGCTGGTTAAGACACTCTGAACCAGGGAAAATAGGTTTTCGCCCAAGAAGCTCTGCAAATATGCATCCCACTGACCACACATCAATAGACGTCCCATAGTTGTCGCAGCAGAGTAGAAGCTCTGGCGCCCTATACCATCGAGTGACAACATACTCAGTCATGAACTGGTTCTTGCTGCAGTTAATGCGTGCTAACCCAAAATCACATATTTTAAGGTCGCAATTTGCATTAATTAGAAGATTCCCAGGTTTCAAGTCACGATGAAGGATGTTAGCTGAGTGGAGGTATTTCAAGCCCCTAAGCAGCTGCAACCAAGAACTTTCAATTGCTAAATGCAATAAGCTAAGAAACACAAATCATTTTAATTTACAATTCCAGAAAGCCCTGCAAATATTCCATGGCATGACTGATGTAATGTAAGTTCTTCAGGAAAGAACAGTCAGTTCAGAAAATCGAGGGGGAGGGGTTAGAAAGCAGCAGGGTAAAATGCATAATGTAACAAGAAAACACACAATTTTGTAAGCATAAAAGATCTTCCCATATTGAGTACGATTTTACCAAAGCCCCTCTGCAAGACTATCACAAACTAATAAATGAGTTGCATAAGTGTTTTTCTGCCTAGTGTAAACTCTAGGCTATCAAGGGCATGCTTGGAACCTTTCTACAATCAGTTATGATTTATGAATACAAAATCAATTCTGGAGATAAGCTTCAATAAGTAGCTTCTGGATTTCAGAATTGATTTGGATAAAAGAGAAGCTGGTACAAACACGCTATAACTTGCATACATGGTAAAAATGTAAAATACCACTTTGTTCATGATAGCAAACCGATAATTCTCTATTATGATAGCAATAGTGTCAGAGACTCGTACCTGAAAGAGGAAATATTGACAGTGATCATTCGACAGTGATTGAGAAGACTTAATGATCTGATGCAAATCCGTGTCCATGAGTTCATAAACCAGATAGACATCCTTGAAACTACTCCTATGAACAGGCATCATGATGTCTTTCAAAGCAATCACATTATCATGATGAAGATGGCGAAGAAGCTGCAGTTCACGCAAAGTTCTCAACGCATCAACACGATTCTCAAAGGCATTCTGTATCTTCTTGATGGCAACTTTCTCATTTGTTTCTCTATTCACAGAAGAGCACACAATTGATTAAAAAAGTTAGTATTTCATCATATTCTAAGGCAGAGCATCATATTTGCAAATAGTAAAATTAAAATCCTAGTTCCAAATTTGTAGCAACATTAAGCACAAGTTTTTTTTTTGACAGGGAACTTAATATTCATTAATTAGAAAAGGACATAATGTCCATGAGTACATACTGTTGAATACAAAAGGGAGTGACACCAATCCACTCATTATCATCATGAGCTAAAGAAAACTTAGACAATTCATGTGCCACCCTATTAGCATTTCTACCTATATGACAAATATTAAAAACACCAAACTGACTACCTAAGTTAATAATCTGTTTCAACAGTACACCAAGGTAAGAACTATTGGACCGTTTCTGCAATATGGATTGCACAACCCTAAGACAATCTGATTCCAATCTCACAGAAAAATAGCCACATTTCAAAGCCACTTCAAGACCCAACATGATAGCACTTGCTTCTGCATAATCAGGACCATGCGCAGCTCTCAATTTTTTTATTTTAGCTGCTACCACATTACCAAATTGATTTCTTATAACCACTCCTAATCCCCAATCTGAGCCAACACCCGCTGCATCCACATTAATTGTGAAAATCCCTGGGCAAGGAGGTTTCCAAACATGCTGGCAAATTTAACTAACATCAAGTTGATGAGTGATGATGAAGCATGTAGTATAACTAACCTTGAGTGGTTTCCATCGGTATAGTAAAATACTTCCATAAACAATAACCAAAAACACATAGTTTAGAAACGACTGAGAAGTTGGAGCATTAACTCCTGTGTGTCACTTCCAGCGATAGAATGACATTCCAAAAACAAACCACTTTCATTTTCAGCAACTCTGGAGGTGCCAAGGCCCTGTAATCAAACATCCAAAATTAGACATGTGTGCTGTTGTATTTAATTTAAAAGAATAGAGATTATGCCTTTTCCATCTTTGTCTCTTTGATTATTTTTACTTTTCTGGCTGGTTTTCTGAGTTCCATTTTTTTGGTAAGCCAAATACTTGAATTAAAGGGCACAAGGGGTGTCACCCATAGTATAATATAATACAAGTGTAGAAAAGTAAAGAAGGGAACAGAAGAAAAAAGCACTAAGAGACAGGGCAAAAACAGAGCCCCAAATCAAAGAAAAAACAATGACAGCAAAGAGGGAAAAGGCATAGGCAGAAGAAAACAGAGGAAACATCCAGAGTGTGAGATGAAACACGCATCAATGTCCCTCACGAGTAGCAAACTCGCCATCTCTCCAAACAGAAGCCAAATACACCACCCAATCACAAATTGACGGATTTTTTATGGGGTGGGTCTTCAATCAAGTAGATCTGTCGTTAATGATTTTTCTGGATTTATATTTGTTTATCCTATGGTGGTGGTGTTGGTTGGCGTCGGCGTGGACAAGTTGCAGAGGCTGTGATGGTGTTGGTTGGCGTCGACGTCGGTGTCGGCGTTGGCTTACAAAGTTAGTGACATGGTGGTGGTGTTGGTCGGCGTCGAGTTGCAGACGCTGTGATGGTTTGCCGCCAAGGTATTGTAGGGCTGGCGGTGAGAAACTAAGCGTGGTGTTGGTAGGCGTCGGCGTCGAGTTGCACAGCCTCTATCATTTTCTTTTTTCTTTTTTACTTTTTTTTCCATCTAAATTTAGTTTGGGTAAAACTGTCATTTACTTCAAAATTAATTAAATGGGAATCTAAATACAATATAAAAGAGAACCTATAAGAAGGAAACTTTTGACACTTGGCAAGCAATGAAGTACCTTTCAACCAATTTTTCAAGATTAAAATAAATCAAAAAGAAAGTTTTATTTCTACTTTTGGAAACTTGAGAATGGCTCACTTGATAATTGCAATTTTAGTTAAGGGTAAGCATGTAATAGCTCACCTAATTTATTTTAATTTCTAATTTTTTTAATCACTAATATAGCTTGCATTAATTACTAATTCAAATTTCAATCCCATTAACAAGTTGTTGGCCAATCAATTTTTTTCTGGTGAATTATTTTAAACATATATTTATCTATGATAAAAACCACCACATCAATAGCCAATCATAATTAAGCACTGTGAGTGCTCTTTTAAACCTCATAAAATCCTTTCTGATTTTTTTTTTCTTTTCACGTACCTTTTCTTTGACTACCTTCCTATCTTCTAAATTCCTATTGTTTAAAAACAAATGCAAATATAGTGCTTCCCTATTTGACCAGTTAAAAAAAAGGATAAATAAATAGCTCATTGTTTCTTAATGTTTGCCGTCCACAATTTCCTTAATTCTCCATATTCCCAATATGTATTTAATTTTTTGAATTCAATTTTTTGGATACTATCACCTATTACATTTGATTGGTTAATTTTGCCACCTCTCTCTAATAGCATTCTCCTATAAATATTTCAATAATTTTTCATATCAATGCATACGAATCCCTTTTTATCTCAATGCATTCTTACTCATGTCTGCAGTGCTTCTTTTGCTCATTACATTTTCCTTTACTTGCAGGAATGTTGCGTTGCTTGGCCTGAAGAGAAAGTTCCACCACACAGTTTGCCAATGAGGAATTCAGCAATTGAATTTAACAAAACAATCACAAAAGATTCTCGCGTCGAATTCGCTCTTCCTTCCGTAGGGGATGGCCTCAGTATTTGCAGGCGTGTAGCATGAGTTTTATGCTCATTATCAGTGACTATGTTTCATGTATTTACAGTATATGATGTTGGTCTACATGAATAAGATTGCATTGGATTCACGTTAAATTCAATGAACCTGTTGTCCTTTCAAAAAAAAAAATTTAACCCTTTTATTTGGAAAATATCATGTTGATTAGCTTTTGTGAATGATTATAGGATTGTTATGGCTGAATTGAGGCAAGGAACTATTCAAAAAATTTAGAAGACTATGAAGGTATGGAACCCATTTTCCTTTCTTTTCAAGTTCCATATTATCATCATATACACATATGCGTACTACCTACCAAAAAATGTGGCAGGTAAATTTTTGACCCTATTGAACCAATTTCACATTTTTTTTGAAACAATATGGTGGAGTGGATTTTCATTTTTTTCACAAAAAAATATGCCAAAAGATCTAGGATACCTATTTAAAAAACAGATAAACTAAAATACTTATTACCCTTCTTTGGTTTGCTAGGTTTTTCAGTTCTTTGTTCTTAAGGTTACAAATCAAAGCTGAAAATAAGCTTTTGAATGGTGAGATTGCAAAAAAATAAGAATTCAGTTTTTATACATAACAAATAAGGAGCATGCAAAATGGGATCCTTGCCCTTTGATATTTCATTTAGATTGGTTGATGGTTACGGCTGAAGTTTTTGTACATATCAGGTTCGAACCGTGAGAGTGGAGAAAAGGATAAATGAGATGTTAACATGTTAAAGAAGACAAAGGTGGAAAGAAGTCCTGATTTGAAAGGAACTAATTAGTTTTCTTTTTTTTACCTTTGGCATAGAGTTTTCTTTGAACCTTCATGTTTGAAGTGACAATGCTTTTCTTTATAGCACCCTGCACTTACCACCCTTAATCACTTTCATCAGTGCTTCTACCGCCACCAGTACCCCAGTAGCTTCCTAAGCATTGGAATTGAAAGCATCATTAAAGTATATATCAGGACTAGCTCACTTATTCAAATTTATTTTGATCTTTTCAATATTCTCTACATTATAATTAGGAATGAAATCAGTTATGTTGGTGTGCTATTTTTTTATTTGCATACTTTATTTCTCTTATTGAACAACACATGTGATTTGACTAAGGACTAACAATTTGTACCATTATGGTTTGAAGGTTAACTTATGCAGAACACCCGCAGAACAAGAAGGAATGAATCAGCAAATCATATCAAAAAATTATGTGAAGATATAAAGGGGATAGTGTTGTGGTTGAAGTTTAAATGGTGTTGTGACCGTCATTGTATGTTACTAATGTAATGTATTGATTCATATTCAAAAATATGTTTGGTGATTGTGGTAGATACATATTATGACAGTAGAGCTATAGTTCCCTCTTTGTTCAATTATGTAAGAGATGTTTAACAATGTATGAGATTGACATGGTTATCCTAATAAATGAAAATAGGGGTTCATATGCCCCTACTATATGCCTTTGTCCCTTTAATTAGTAAAAAACTCATACAAGGACGAACATTTTACATGAAAATAATTTCAAGTTAAAACTAACATAAAATGTTTTGTTATAATTTTAGTACTTTTCTGAGACTTTTGAAATAATTTAAGAGATATACAGAAGCATTATAATTTGCTAGGTCAATATAGAGCTCCCACGGGGAATTAGAGAAAAATTAACATATTTAGTCCATAATTATTGATTATATAATAAATAGCTCATACCTGAGGAACATTTTGCATGGAAATACTTTCAAGTTGAAATTACTAGAAAATATTTTAATATAATTTTAGTATTTTTTTTCAGACTTTTAAATAATTTTAAGAGTAGATATATATAGAACCATTTTAATTTAATTATGAAAGTAGGGATTCTACGGGGAAGAACGTTTATATTAAAATATTTCCAAGTTAAAAATAAAAAACAATAAATTTCAATGCGATAAGTTCAAAAGTAAATATATATAAAAATATGAACTTTTGACGCGAACTAGAATAAATGAACATATATCGCTTTATGTTAAAGTTACATATTAAAAAGCTCATACGAGGAGGAACATTTTGCATGAAATACTTTTAAGTTGAAACTAATAGAAAATGTTTTGTTATAATTTTAGTACTTTACCCAGGCATTTTAAATAATTTAAGAATATATATATATATATATATATTATATATATATATATACAAAAGCATTATAATTTGATTGTGAATATATGACTCACATGTAGAATTCGAGAAAAATAAACATATTTAGTTTGTATTTATTAATTATATAGTAAAACACTACTCCATGAGTATTTTTGACAAAAAAAATTAGGTTTCTTTACTAAGAAAAAAGTTCACCATAAAAAAATGAAAACTATAATAATAGGAATTTGATTCCAATTTTCAATTAAAATAATAGTGAGATCATATAATAATAGGAATTTGATTCTAATTTTCAATTAAAATTTGCATCAAAATAATCAAAATTTATAGAAAATGTTTTAATTTAATTTTTGTACTTTTCCATACTTTTTAAATAATCTTAAGATTAGATTTATAAAAGCATTGAAAATAGGGATTCCACGGGAAAGAACATATACATTAATATATTTCCGAGTAAAAATATACAAAAAATAAAATTTAATCTTATTTTTCATTTTTTTGATAAGTTTAGAAGTACCTATATAAAAAAAACGAAGTTTTGATCTAAATACTGGAGTTGGAATAAATTAACAAATATAGTCTATATTTTCAAGTTGGAACTAATAGAGTATATGTTTTAATTTAACTTTAGTATGTTTTTCATATTTTATAAATAATTTAAGAGTAGATATACATAAGTATTATAATTTGATTGTGAATATAGGGTTCCCACTGGGAATTAGAGAAAAATAAACATATATAGTCTATATTTACTAATTATATAGTATACATGAGGAACGTTTTGCATGAAAATACTTTCAAGTGTAAGCTAATAGAAAATGTTTTAATATAATTTTAATAATTTGTTCATACTTTTTAAATAATTTAAGAGTAGATATATAAAAGCATTATAATTTGATTGTGATTATAGGGCTTTCACGGGGAATTAGAGAAAAATAAACATATTTAGTCTATATTTATTAATTATATAGTAAAAAGCTCCTACATGAGGAAGATTTTGCATAAAAATACTTTCAAGTTGAAACCAATAGAAAATGCTTTAATATAATTTTTGTAATATTCCCAGACTTTTAATTAATTTTAAGAGTAGATATACAAAACCATTTTAATTTGATTGTAAAAATATAGATTCCACGGGGAAGAACATTTATATTAAAATATTTTCAAGTTGAAAATAAAAAACAATATAATTTTATAAGTTTTTTTCATAAGTTTAAATATATATATATATATATATAAATATGAAATTTTGACGGCAATTCAAATATGAACATATATAGCTTATATTTTTTATGTTTAAATTTTCCGGTGAGAAAGTAAAATAAATTATTGAGTCGCTAAATTCAAGTTTTCTAAGCATCCAATCAGCATAATAATCTCACGACATAGGTTAATTCAGCTTCCAAATGAACATGTTGTTGGAATAACAAGTCCTTTATACATTATCGAGAGAGAGAGAGAGGGGGGGGGAGGAGGGATATATATATATATATATTAATAGCAGAACTATAAGTTCAAAAACACTGAAATTGGTACACCTAAAAGTTCATGTTGTTTCCTTTATTTATTGATTGATCTACTGATCTATATTTGTCTTACAAGCAATATGATAGTCTATTGTTACTAAAAGGCTCTCTTTATTTAGCTGAATCAGGCTATAAGATCTACTTGCTTACATTGATAGGCAAACAGAAGCCAAGTTACGGGAAATGAGATTTTGCTGGTAGAAACGGCTCTCAAGGAGGACGATTTTCAATTAAATTATATAAATAAAATATTGTTTGTATATGAGCGTATTGATACATTAATCAGCTGGTAAAATATTTATGCTAACTGAAATACTAACTTTTTATTAATTTAAAATAAACTTCTTAAAAATTAAAGTTTGATAGTTTTGTAACTATTTCAGCATAGGAAATTAGGAAATTATGTTCTTACTGAAATGTGGTGTTTTTCCACTAAAGATATCTATTGCGATTTTTAGTTAAATGTTCATACTTTTTGATAAATATATTATAGCATTTTATATAAGAGAATTATTATTGTATCCTTTAATTTTTTTACCCATCTGTATTTATTTAGAGTTTAGGGATCCATATTTTATATCAATTTTTACAAGTTGTAAATTGCGTAAACTTATTTCGAGATAGAAAAAACAAAAATAAAAGAAAAAAATAAAAATCATACAATTTATTATATTATTATATCATAACAAATTAATCAAATTAAAAATTATATTTTTATATTTATATTTATTTTTTATTTATACAAAATAAATTATTCTATATATTAAAAAAAATGATTATATACTCGAAAATATGCCCCGTGCATCGGCACGGGTAACCATACTAGTTATTAATATGAAAAATAAGAACTAACAGAATGTAACGGCACTGGACGGAAATTGCTAGTGTAAATTTACACTAGTTTTTTTCAGGTGTATATTAGAGGCTGCCAAAAAAAAAAAGAGATATGAAACGGAATTTATTCTAAACTAATTAAACAAAACAATGAAAATGACAACAAAAAAATAAGGGCATGTTTGATAAGTGTTTTTAAAAACATTTTTCTGTTTTATAAAATAAAAAAAACAAAAAAACTTGTTTGGTTAAATTGTTTTCTCAAAATTTATTTGAAAACAGTTTTATATTTTTCTGTTTTTAGAACAATAAAATGAGAACAGAAAAAAATTGTTTTTGTTTTCTAGTTTTGGATTTCTGTTTTGGAAACAGAAAAAAACACGGAGAACAGAGTGTTTTTTGTATCTCTCATTAATGGCACATTCGTAATTATCAGCAATTAGAAAATAGGGTTTCTACTCAAAATAACGCTCTTCTTTTCTCTCAGCCGTGTTTCTGCCTCAGTCTGCACATTGCTTCGATTCGCTTCTTCTCGTGTGGGTTGCGGCTCCAACTCCGATTGTTCTTTCTTGCTCAAGGTAATCCTCCTCTTCTTATGTTTCTCTTGCCATAATGACATGCTCCTCTTCTCTTGGTGATTCGGTGAAGTTATTATGCCTCTTCTCATCGTCTTCTTTTGATTCTGGAACGCAAAGCCCTTTCTGTATTTTGTGTATCTCTTACTTTTGGTTGTGCTTTATCTAGTTAAGGCAGTGTCTTAGGTGGGTTTACTACTCTACTGGAAACGCAAAGCCCTTTCTATTGAGTGTTTTGATATGTGGTTTACATATTTATGAAAAAGTTTTAGTATGAGAACATGGTAAATAGACAAAAAGCATGAGGTTTTTAAATGTCAGATTCATCTCTGTTCTTGTCGTTTAACAGTTATAAGAACTCAGTATAATGTGCCAAACATGCAGTTCAATACCATGGTGTGACCTTCACAATTAGAAGCTAGCTAATTAATCTGTCAATCAATTACTTGCACGTTGATGATATCTAGATTAGTGACCAATCAAATAATTATCATCTAAGTGGTATCTATCTAAATTACATGTAGCATTTGTCATGGATGGAACTCTATAGGGTGCTACTTTGTCAAAAGGTGGCTTATATGTCATGGATCGACCAAAACTTTTTTTGAAGGTGACAATAACTAAATAATTGAAAACATAACTTGTTGTTCATTGATACAAAACTGAGTCCAACAATAGAAACTAAGGCAGAAAAACAGAGATTGTGAAAGGGAAACGGTATTTGCATTATTGAAATAAGAGGGAGACCTACTAGTTCCCAGAGCCAAGCTCATACAATGAGCTATTTCTCTCCATTCACAAAACAGAAAATGATTATCCAACAATACCTCTCTCTCCACTAACCAACACCTATATGGACTCAAGTTCCCCCTCTCTTGGTAACTAACACTTCCATTAAGCTGATCCAACATAGCATAGTTCAACACTTTGCCAAAGCTGATCCAGAATTGTGAATTAACTTGGAAAAGTGGTGGCAGCCTCTAATCAATTATAAGACAATCATACCAGTATCTTTGCCATGTATCTATTTAAATTTCATTTAGCATTTAAATTACAAATCTGTATTATGGATTGAAGTGAAGGGAAGGAATGTCAATTTCTCTTTGTATGTGTGGCAATTGAACCTTATCTAACTCTTTCAATTTCTCTTGGCTATCGTGTGCATTTAATCTAAATCTGCTCCATTTAACACTGTAGTTATTCTCTCTAGTTTTTCCTAGTTGATTGATGCAGGTTTCTAGGCTTAGTTGCATAGCCATAAATCTGGTTTCTTACATAAAATTCTGGTTTGGTGGCAGACTTTAATTACAGTTGATAGTATATATTATTGGTGGCTTAGGTGTATTAGTTGAGTGGCATATTAGTTGATCAAACTTGGTGCTTTGTTTTCCATGTGTTGTTGCACATTTTGTTTTTCCTATGTTATTTGCTTGTTTTATTTTTGTAATCTTTCTATTCTGATTTTTTTTTCTAATCACAATATTATGGACTCATCCCTCTTTAGACCATGCTTTGTTAAGAACTTGTGAGTTACTTATAGTCTACTTACTTCAATATTTATTTATGATAGATGGATTCTAATGTTGAAAAAAATGAGTCCAAGATTTGGTCTGCCTCAATTGTCAAATGTTTTATAGACATTATGGTTGATGAAGTCACAAAAGGAAATATGCCAAATGGTGTATTTCACTCTAAAATATGGAATTCCATGACTTCCAAATTGAATTCCATGACAAGTCGTTCATTTACTGTTAAACAAGTAAAACAAAAGATGAATAGATTGCGTACAATGCATCGTGAGTTTTCTTTACTCTTGCAAACCACTGGATTTGGCCGGGATCCGGAAACCAACACTGTTACTGCAAGTGAAGAAGTCTGGAAAACTTACATTCGGGTATGATTAGTTTAGCGATAAATATTATTTATTTGTGAGGTTATAGTTTAATATATATGTAAAATTTCTACAATTAGCTGAATAATTAGTTGCTTTATTTTAGGCACATAAAGAGGCTGCTCAATTTCAGAAGAAAGGATGTGAGCATTATAAGTTATTGGGCATCATATTCAATAGAAGTACTGCAACTGGAGTATTGCATCATTCCTCTACCCAAGACCCACCAAATACAGATGAAGAAAATGAGCTTGAAGATCAATACTTTAACACTGGGGTTCATGTAAATGTTGATAAGGATAGTACAGACGATGAAGTGGAGAACATCTCACGTAGTGGAAAGCGCAAAATGCCTATAAAAGAGCAAAAACCCAAGAAAGAGTCTAAATTAAATCAAATGGGAGAGACACTTGCAGCATGGACTGAGGCGTCTAAGGCGAGGGCAGTGATTAATTTTGCTAGAGCTGAGAAACTTATGGCTAAGAATGTGGAGAATACTTCTGACTATTCTATGGCCAAGTGTATGACTGTTCTTGGAGAGATTGAAGATATTTCAGATGATCTTTTTGCAAAAGCCATAGAAAAATTTGAGAAGCTTGTGTGGAGAGAAACATTTCTTATCATGCCTAGTGATAGGAGAAAGGGATGGCTAGTTAGACTTTAAGGCCAAATTTTGCTTCTTTTAAGTTAGATTTTGAATTTGATATACTTTTAGTATTATGGTGTATTTTCGTTATTATTTAGATTTGATTAGTATGACTGATTTCATAATTTTTTCTAGTATTATGATATTATTTTCATTGGCCTCCATTAGTGTTATTGATTTGATTAGATTTTAATGATTGAATTGCTATTTATTAATGCATTGTGATGGAATTTCATTACAGGTTATAGTTATAATGGATGATAATATTAACTCAGCAAGTGATGCTTGTAGCTCTGATGATTTTTCTTCTTCTGATGAATCAAGTGATGATGATGAACTCATGATAGTTGACATAGTGTATCAATATTATAAAAAAATTTTAAATAAAGCAAGTGTACACAATTCTGCTCTAAATGGTCGTGCATTTGTTGTTGAGACGTTAAATGGATCTGGAACGACTTGCTTTGACTTATTTCGAATGGAGAAGACATGTTTTCTCAATTTTTGTAATGAAATGAGGGGAAAGAACTACTTGAGCGACTCAAGAGATGTCCTTCTTGAAGAAAAAGTTGCCATGTTTTTGTTCATAATTGGCCACAGTGTTCGCCATAGAGTTGCTGCTAACCGCTTCCAACACTCCACAGAAACAGTTTCTCGTTATTTCAAGGAAGTATTAAGGGCAGTATGTCGGTTTGGAAAAGAGTTGATTAAACAAGAGTCCACAGAAATGCCTGATAGAATTAAGAATAACAAGAAATATTATCCTTGGTTCAAGGTAAATAACTTCATCTTAAATGTCATATTTATATAAATGTCATATTGCTACGATCTAGTTTCAATTTCTTTTATTTGGCTTTTGTTGTATAGAATTGTGTAGGTGCAATCGATGGAACACATGTAAGCGCATGGGTTCCTGCTGAGAAACAAGTGTCATGAAGGGGTAGAAAGACAACGGTCACACAAAATGTTATGTGTGCATGTGATTTCAATATGATGTTCACATATGTGTATTCAGGATGGGAAGGAAGTGCACATGACGCAAAGGTTTTCTTGGATGCACTTACCAATCCAAATGCAGAATTTCCTTGGCCACCTGCAGGTAAATACTATCATTTGTAACGAGGATTTTTTGTGTAAATAAAATAAAGAATCAAAATTAATACATAGTTCGTTGATACAGGTTTTTTTTATCTTGTTGATTCTGGCTACCCATGTACTGGAGGTTTCCTCCCCCCTTATAGGGGTGAAAGATATCATGCACAAGAATATAGGGGTCAAGGTAGACAGCCCAGGAGTCGTGAAGAATTATTTAACTACAGGCACTCATCTCTAAGGATGACGATTGAGCGTTGTTTTGGAGTCTTGAAAAATAGATTTCCAATTTTAAAATTGATGCCTTCATATAAACCTGTTAGGCAGCGACATATAGTGACAGCATGTTGTACAATTCATAATTATAACTGCAAATGGAATCTGGTGATGAATTATTTAGATTATGGGAAGATATGGATCCTATAGAAATTGATGCAATGAATGGAGGTTCTAGCAACATGAATGAAGGTTCTAGCGCCATGAATGAAGATTATGACATAGAGGGAACAAACTCTAATAATGACAACTTATCAAGATTATCCGACGAAGGAGCAACGCAAATGGCAGGATATAGAGATCATGTTGCAAATATAATGTGGGCACACCGAAATGACTAGTTTATCAAATTTAATTTATGTTCTTACTTTATTTATTAAGTTATACTTATATGGATTTTAGGATTAATGATTATTATGCATTGATGATATTTTATAAATGTTATTATATTTTTATTTAAGATTTATGGTTTCTTGGTAACTCTTTACATTCATTGTTAACTATTTTGTCACGAATATTTTTCATAAATGAATAAAAGTATATGAAAAAGTCTTATCATAGAGTTGAAACACTTTGGGAGAGGTTTGCATAGGTGAATTTTTGTTTCAATATGAGTCGCAGGCATCAGATGAGAACTACGTAGGTCCTGACATTGCAATCCTTTTCTTTGGTTTATGCAGGTTATTTATCTAGTTGTTTAAATAGTGGCAGGATACTAATTTTATTTGCTTTAATGCAAGTTGTAATTGAGTCTATGTGTACACCAACATAATAAGGTTTGTAAGGGTGTGACATATGGGCATGTAAGTTTGGGGGTGATATTGGTGGGATTAAAAATTAATTGATTCAATAAATTCATGATAATTACTTTTTTCCTAAGGATACATCCAAACGAGTTTTCTATTTTTTTGTTTCCAAAACATGTTTTGGGAACAAATTTATCAAACAAGATTTTTTGTTTTTTTTTATTTTTAAAACTGTTTTCAAAATCTAATTACCAAACAAGTTTTTTTCCTATATTGTTCTTAGAAACAGTTTTTAAAAATTATTTTAGAAAACAGTTTTGAAAACAAGAAAATTGGAAACACAATCAAACAGGCCCTAAACCTTTTCAAAGGGCCCTTTTCAAAACAAATCGAACTGTAATATGATTCTATCTTTTTTTGAATGACAATTCAAATATAAATCAATTAATAAAAACTAATCATTGATATTTGTGATAAAAACTATGGCAGTTTATGATACAGTAACTTTGTGGGAAGAATAAAGAATTCATTGTTTCAGAATTAAAACATTTATGGAGGGGAATAAAGAGAGAGATTTTTAAACAGAAAAAAAAAATATTCGGGTTGGGAATTAAACAAATCATAAATTCAATAGTAGATTGGTTTATGGAAAAACCCTTTAGTTTCGTATATATGAAATAACAGATTGTTTTTTTTTATATAAATCACCTATATATATATATTATGAATTAACATCTTATTGAAGTGGATTGTTTTTCAATAGAAGATTGGTCTATATAAATCATGTTTATAAAAACCTTCTTGAAGTGAAAAATAGGTTTTATAATATCTCAAAGAAATATATTATGAATTAAGACGTCCAATTGAAATTCATGGCTTCAAAATATAAAGTTAATTGGAAAACCTAACAAACAGATGCACACGTTTTGATTTGATAAGAAAAAAAAACAGATCAGTTTAATTACACACAAAAAAAAGGTTTAATTATTAAAGGGTTATTTAAACATACATATTTTAAGTTCAAGAAGATATTAAATTATCTCACAAAAAAAGGGGAATTAGGAACGCTGAATGAGGCAAAACGATAACCATAAAAATATATTAAAATACCACGACATAAAGGTTCCAAGCTCATAGAGCAACAAAAATCATGAAACAAAAAAAAAAGCAGGAAAACTAAATCAAAAGCCTTGTTCAGGAAGGCAAGAGCCCGTAGAGCCAGCAAAGTACACCAAAATCCAAAATACAAATGAAAAATTGCAAAACTACTTTTCAGACTTTCTCCTTCTTGACCATCTTGAGTGGCTTCTTGTTGTCAACAGAATTTCCAACTGCTTCCGCATCAACACGGGTAGGACGTTTATAAGGAGGGGATTCATTGTTCTCAACATGAAGAGGGACTTCAGAGTTACCACTGCCAGCTGAGATACAAATAAGTGACACAAGAAAGGGGGGTTTCAATTGTGTACTTGAAATTTACGTTTTAAAACTTTGTTTTATGCAAAGAATATAAGTTCTTTTAAGAAAACGTTGAGTATGTTTTTTTCGTAAACTGTTTAGTGCAACGAAAATAAGTTAGTAAAGCAGAACGATCAGCACACAGAGATTTATACTGGTTCACCCTAAACGATTGGGCTACGTCCAGTACTTGGCCACCACCAAGATTTTCACTAGCAAGTATCAAGGACTTCTCCAATACAAGTATTCAACATGACTTCTCCCACAAGTATTATCACGAACTTCTCCAAGTATTCTACAGGACTCCTCCTACAAGTATTAATCAGGACTTCTCCAATAATCTTATAAAGATTAAATCACTCTACAGAATTTCTCTTAGTTCAAGAGTAGTGGTAGAGAATTTATGGTACTGGAACTCTAAGTGTTTGGGTTCAGATTTGACTTTGAATCACTTAAGAGTTCTGAAACTAAATGATACAGCGGAAGTCGTGCTAGGATTGAAAGCGCAAATCCTAAAGGAAAAGGTTTCTGTAATCCACCATAAAGGGAGTTAGTCAACGCTAATACCCTAGAAATTAAACTGGAATCCACCAGAATTTGAGAGAAATCTCTTGGATTTTATTATCAAAAACTTACTATGGCTCATGCCTTACAACTGCTTAAATAGAGAAATAGGAAAACCCTAATGAAACTAAAAATATTCTATTCTAAAATTAAACGGTTCTATTCTGAAAATAAAAAGATCCTTATATGAAAATAAAAAGATCCTAATCAAAAGTTAATAAAATATGCAAATTAAAAGATCCAACCACAAATAAATAAAATTACTAAAATACTAAAAATATCCTAAAAAGCTCCTACATCAGTCTTCTCTTCTTGTGAAGAACTCGACCATGAGTTCTCATCACGATAAAGGACTTCAGCTGCCTCAAAATACCAGGATCAAAAGGCTTCCAAATTAAACCAAGGAGAGTGAGTGTTGAATATCTAATAAAAGCACATGGAAAAGAGTGTGGAGACTTCTGTTTTGAAACACTAGTGTCCATCTTGTTGATGTCAGGATCAAATTGTTTTCGCCGAATACCATGAAATTGAAAGAGTGTGTTTTCTGGATGAACAAGCAGTGATTGAAACAACTTCCAGTGGCATAGAATCAATTGTCTGAATTGCGAGTTAGACAAGTTGGATTGCACTTCCTCTTTGCTCAGGCATATTACCAAACAGATGGGGTGCAAACTTGGGAACAAGGACAGATCGAACCTGAGGCACAACCATAAGTGTTGGATTGTAAGGTGTGACTATTGCCTCGATGCCCAAATTGACAGAGGTGTATGCCTCAGATATAACATGTGGTGCAACCTCTGAGATGTCGTCATATCTAGGTAGAAGAGAACTGTGTGTTGGTGTGCTCTCGCTGCACAAATCATCCATCAACGTTTTTGCCTCATCTTCCAGGCCAACAACAGAGGATGACGCAAATTAAATTTCAGAATCTGATTCCGAAGAAGTTGCGTGCACAGGTCTGGCAGATGGACATGAATTAGATGTGGGTTTTGGTAGGGGTTGTGGCAAGGAAATTGAATTTGCAGTCGGTGATATGTTGGGGGTGAGGATTGATAAGGTTGGGTGTAGAAGGTTCGTGGTGTGGAGTTTCGGTGGTTTTAGAGGTTTGGTACTGAACTTGGTAATAAGGATGATATACGGATGGTGAAGGTAAGGATTGGGAAGGTAAGTATATAGCGGAACGATTGTTGTTGTTGTCGCGCGAAAACCTATTTGTTTCCCTCTCCTGTCTCGTCGCCGGTTACCGTTGTTGGTATTGTTAAAATGCGCCGATATAGCCGTCGTGAACGTCGTCATTTGTTGTGTCATCTGTTGCGTCATAACAGTTAGGGTTGCGGTAAGAGCCGCAGTAATATCCTTCAGGTCTGCTTTGGTCATTGGTTGATTTTCCATGGTTGATCAAGCAAAGAAAAGAGACAGGAGAAACTTGCTCTGATACCACTTGATACAGCGAAAGTCGTACTAGGATTGCAAGCGCAAATCCTAAAGGAAAATGTTTCTGGAATCCACCAGAAAGGGAGTTAGCCAACGCTAAAACTCTAGAAATTAAACTGTAATCCACCAGAGTTAATAAACCGGAATTCACCAGAGTTTGAGAGAAATCTCTTGAATTTTATTATCAAAAACTTACTATGGCTCATGCCTTACAACTGCTTAAATAGAGAAATAGGAAAATCCTAATGAAACAAAAAATATTCTATTCTAAAATTAAACGATCCTATTCTGAAAATGAAAAGATCCTAATATGAAAATAAAAAGATCCTAATCAAAAGTTAATAAAATATACAAATTAAAAGATCCAACCACAAATAAATAAAATTACTAAAATACTAAAAATATCCTAAAAAGCTCATACATCACTAAGTGAGAAGAGAATAAAAAGATTTGACTCTTTTAAGGTACGAGGTTCTCTCTTTCACTTGCAGAAGTAAAGGCTTGTGTTTGACTCTTAGGAATTTCTGCTTGAGCTTTGAATGCTTTTGAGAAGATTTGAATAAATGCTTGAGTTCTTGTTCTTTTCGGAATTAATTCTCTTGGTCTTCAATCTTCAAGAGTGCCTTATATACTTGCTTGCTAGTGTTTTAGCCGTTATGAGACAAAATCCAACCGTTGCCCTAGCTGTTGTGAAATGAGATCAAACCGTTGATGCAAATGGCTTTGGTTGGTAGCTCCATTTAATGCGAGCTCAGAAGTAAGTCTATCCTTTAGCCGTAAAGATGATGTTTCTCAGCTAGTAGGTGGTGATAGACTTGGGCTACTTTTCAGATATGAGACAATTGGGAAATATGATGTTAACGGCTTGTACTTTTCCCTTGTTGGTCAGCGTGCCTTTAGCTGAAGTAAACTAGTCTTCACGTGATCTGATTTGAATATAAGTCAATTGGTTGCCTTTTGATTTGAATTTTGGGCAACTGGTTACAATTGAACTTTAACTTTTGGCGCTCAAAATTTGTCTTCAATGAATCTAACGGATGATGTGACATTGGACGGTCAGAGACTTGAATCTTGAGTGAGAGTCAGTTTGCTTCCCAAACTGTTTTGTAACTTCTGAAGCTTTACTTTTTGAGATGATAGAACGTTGAAGCATATAACATTGCTTGAGTTTCTCCTGAAATTCAAATGCTATAGTGAGTTCAATTTTCAGTGGGACTTTTATAAAATTGTTATAATCAAAATAAGATTTTAAAAACGTTATGATGCGTTTGAACTTAACACCAGCACCTCCAGCATCTTACCATCAACTTCATCACCCTTATCTGGGGACTGCAATCAATGTAACAAATAAATTAATAATATTTCGTTGGCTTTTCCAAGTTACATGCAAATTTTAAAACGATAGTAAAAAACATACTTGCTCATTGATTTCTGAAGCAGAAGATCCATTCTTAGCAGAAGATACATTCTTTTTAGCAACTGACTTCTTTTTATAATTAACTTTAACATCCTTATTAGAACCCTTCTTATCCTGCGGTTGAATTAAACACAACCAAAAGATTAAATCAGTTAAGAGAAATTAAAATGATAAAAAAATCCTAATTAAACCATATAAAAGATCATCATACCATATCGCCCTTCTAGGGAACAGATGATCCATTAATTTGGGAAGAAGAGAGGCCAGCTACATCAACAACAGATGAAGTTAAGACTTCAACAGCAAGAGTTTCTTTGTTTGGGCATGCAGACATATTGCTTTCATGAGGGCTTGCATTAACATTGATTTCAGAACAAACAGGATTAACTCCAGTAGAAGACTTAGCAGAAATTATATCCTGAAACATAGAAGCACAGGACAGAAATAAATTAGACAATTGAATAAGTATAAAAAATAATAATAAACATCAATAATAATCCAACTGACCTTCCATTTGTATAAGACTTCAGGCTTTCCCTTACTGGTCTTTGAAATAGATGAGTAGTGCATCCTCAATTCTTTCACTGGAGCCAAAACAATAGAGCTTTCCTGGCTATCTTTACTTAGATCAACTAGGGCTGAGCAGCGGGCGGGTTCGGGCGGTTCGGGTGAAAAATGTCGGGTTCGGGCGGATTTGAATCAAGCATATTCAAGGCCGACTCCGACCGATGTTGGCTTCGGGTGTGTCGGGTCCGGGTGGTACGGGTTAGCGGGTGGCTCGGGCGGATTGGAGCGGGTGACTCAGATCTGTGTTGGTTCTATGGTGAATGCCGCCGCAAACCACCGAAACTTAGCCTTCATCGTTGTTCGCGAGCCACCGAGACGCTCCTTTACCGCCGCTATTATGAGCCACCCACACCGTGTGAGGCACCGCAGTAAGCTTTCACCCTCCCTATGTCGAGCAAAGTGGTGGAAGGAGATGCTAGCATCCTTGTCACCGGTAAACTAAAGGCGGATCTGCCATGGGAAAGAAGTTGTTGATCTTCACTCTTGCATTTAGATCTACTGTTAGTCATTCACTTTTCTCTTTCACGGAGAAAAAAGTTGCATACTTTTAATTGGATGTGAAAACTGAAAACTACTATGGTTAGAGGCAAGAGCAGCTGTGAACGACGTCGTCCTTGCTCAAATTCGTTTTTTATTCCTTCTTCTTTATATTATCAACTAATTTTATATAGTATTTATTTAGTAATTAAAAATAAAAAAGGCACACTATGGTGAGGTGATACTGATATTATCATGTCATGTATATATTCATTTCATGACATGTGATGATGATGAATTGATGATCATGGTGGAGTTGGACTTGTACACGGAAATCTCTCCTGTCAGTGAAATGTGGGAAAGGAGCGTTACTTTTGTGCATAGGGAGGTGGGAAAGGAGTTAGCATGCAGTGGTAGTCAGCAAAAGAGGACAATGCTTGTCTTGTCTGTCACACTATCAGTCCATCACACAGCTCTCTAAAGTCTATAGACTAAAGTACTCAGTCGGGTTGCTTCGGGTACCGATGGTAAATAATTCTGAAACCGGACCCGCCCGCTGTCAACCGTTTGAACCCTTTTCTCTCTACCCGTGGACCCGATAAACCGCCCAAATCCGCCCGTTTCACTTTTTCTACAGTCGGGTATAGCGGGTCCGGGTCGAAATGGATGTTTTGCTCACCCCTAAGATCAACAACAGATGAATTGGGAGAAGTAAGCCCAACAGGATCTCCAGCAACATTAAATTCCTCATTAAGGGGTCCTAATTTGAGGGTTAAAAAACAATAAGAAACCTAATAACAAACAAAACCAACATAACCAAGAATAGGGACATATAGCAAAACCTTAGCAAAACTGGATGATGATCCTTCAACATTACCACCAGAGCTAGGAGTTGTCAATAGCATGTACAGAGGGGAACCTTCTAACTGAGGATTGGCAATTTTAAACTGGGAAATCACATCAGGATCAGAACAGATTCTCTTCACCTTATATGATTGCTCAAACCAGGTATTAGAACTGTTGTCAACATCAACTTTGAATAAGAAAGTTTTATCAATCAAATCCAGAATCTCAGACGGCACCTGGGAATCGTTTGGGTCCTGATTGAATACAGAATAACATGTCAATAGTCCAATAACTTGTATTAAAAATTATTAGAAATAGAAAAAAAAGAAACACTAAACCTATGGCATTTCTCAACCAATTCAGCACATGGTTTATTCAGCAGATTGTGGGCCTCTTGGTCGAAAACAACAAATGTAGTAGAATCCTTTGAATCCATAACCCTGAGACGAATCTTGTACTTAGGAATTGCAGTAACTACATGGCAAACACATGCTTGACAAAAGTACATGTCTTCAGCGGGGTACACCTTTTTGTTACACTTGCAAGCAGGGTAGTACCAACTATTGTCGTCAGGGATAAATTTAACAGTGGCAAGGACAACGCAAACAGATTTCTAAAAACAACAAAAATAAAAAACTCAGTAAAATATCTAAACGTAAAGTCATCAATATGAAACACAGGAGAACGGAGGAAAAACCATACCTCGGCCAGGTCTTTGATCTGCTCAATGGTTTTCCTTTCATTTTGCCTAAGAAAATCTTCAGCTGGAGTCAGTTTTCCAGAATCATGAAGCTGAGTCAAAACTTGAGCAGAAGGATCATTAGTCTCAAAAAACCTTTCCCGAATAGGGCCAGCTTCATCAATAGTAGGATTAAAGAGAATCTTAGTAGCCCCATAAACATTTTGAATGCTAGGCTTTCCTGTGAATGAAGATTTAGCCGAAATTAAAAAAATCAGGAACCCTTCATTATTTATTTACGCAACAATTAAAACAAACGCAGAAAAAATATGAATACCTTTAGAAGGTTTAATCTTCGCAAATTGTACAACAACAACAACGTTAGTCATATCTCCAGACGCCAACTACCTAACGATTTCATCAACATATTTCCCAAAAAAAGCTGCCTCAACACGAACTCTGGCAACAAAGGAAAATCAACGACATATAAGACAACATGACATAATCTTGATGTCTGTTAATTTTAGTGTAATCTTGAAGAATGTTAAGGACCACTGTAAGACATACCCATCTTGATCAATTTCAAGTGTAATCCTCTTTTGAACTTTACCATGTTTTTCAAACTCCTGCTCCCCAGATGAGCCAGTTAGGATACCTATGACATATGGAATAAAAGACTAACTCAAGTTGGAGATCCAACATTAAAATGATTAACAAAAATATAAAAGGAAATTAATAGTAAGTAAACAATTACCAATAAGAAAGGATGTGTCTGGTTCTTTGAACACAACATCAGACAAAGCCATGAAGGAGAAAGGCTTTCCGGAAATGGAGGTGTTAGCCATGACCCTAACAATGGAATGCATCTGGAAATTTATCTTGTAAGGATGGCAGGTCGTCCTGAAATCACCTCCGTTTTCACAAACACCAAAAAAGGACATCTGATACACACGGCCCTCAGAGATCTGATTTTGGAATCGGTAAACCAAGGTTCGCCTAATGGTAGCATGTATTTTGAAACCCTGTAGAAAAAAAAGGAAAAAACATAAACATTACACACTTTCACAGAAGCCATGAAGATAATGAGGAAAAAATAGAGGGGAGATAAACCTTTGAATCCATTAAAACCATTTCCAAGGATGAAGGAAGCTTGGAACCAGAGTAGCTAGGTGTTAACCACAGCTGAATAACCTTCACAACGATGGTCCATGTATCTTTTGAAGCATCAATTTTGGAGACATCATCAACTCGAAGGGCCATTTCAAAAGGGATTGATGAGAGATTTTAACAAACCCTAAACAGACAATGCAAAATGGAATGAGTTTCATTGCATCAAAGAACATTGATTTATATAGAAAAATTTGAGGGGTAGAAACTCTTGGATTTCCTGAAGAACTCGAGGAAAATAATTTGAAACAAACAGAAAGTGGGAATGATAAACGATCATTGGGCACAAATAGAGAAAAACAAAATTGAAACTACCAAAATCCATTAATGAATATTGGGAACCAAGAAGGGGCGGCTGCACCATCAATGGAGAAGGGAGAATTCGAAAGATTCTAGGGAATTATGAATTAGGGTTGGAATGAAGAGAGAGAAGGCAAGGAATAAGGGGAAATTGAAGGAGTCGGATTAATGTGAGAGAGAGAAATCACTAAAAACGAATAAAATATTAGGGTAGAGATAGTGGGAGAGAGAAATGGGGTGAAGGAATGAATAAAAGTGAATAAAAAAATAAGGGCTGGTTAGTGGGAGAGAGAAATGGAATGAATGTTTGAATGAAAATGAATAAAATAATAAGGGGGGACACGTGTCAGTGTGTGGTGCAATGGGGGGTGGAAGAAAATATTGTAATTTATTCCTTGGAACGCGGATCTTGGAAAGAAAGATCATGAGCTGTTGGGATAGTTCGATACGTGTAAGCTTGTCCTAAATTAATGGCTACTCTCTTGACAAGCTTACACGTATCGAACTATCCCAACAGCTCATGATCTTTCTTTTCCTCGTTGACATTCAGAGCTTGGGATTTCTTTATCATCAATTTTATTATTTTATTAGCTTAGAAAGCCTATAAAAGGCCAGCCTTGTAGTGAGTTTGGAATTTCAATTCACCATCTGCACAATTGTTTCTTCCACTTACTTTATTTACGTAATTACGTTCCTCCTCTCTATGCCAAACATTTCTTCAATTTCTCTCAAACATTATATAATTACAGCTCCATATCTTGCCCGCCTCATGTTGTCCTAAGAGACTCCACCATGTAAGCATGAAATACACATGTTCTCATATTGACAACAACAAGAAATGAATCAACATACGGAAAACAGTCAACACCCAAGATCAAACAATCTATATATTATCATAATAATATTCTTATGTCGAAATATTTATTTAATAATTCCAAGGTCTTACAATTCTACCCCTCTTACAAAAGTTTCGACCTCGAAACTTAAGATTCAGAAAACAACTCGGGATACTACTCTTTCATCTTGTCCTCTAACTCCCAAGTCACGTCACCTGTGACTTGGTTCCAAATTTCTTTCACCAAAGGAACTTTCTTGTTCCTTAACTGCTTAATCCTACGTTCCTCGATCTTCATTGGCGTAACTTCAAAAGACAAGTTATCCCTAATTTGAACGTCATCCTCCTTCATAACATGCGAGGGGTCTGGTACGTACTTCCTTAGTTGTGACACATGCAACACGTCATGAATCTTCGATAGGAAAGGAGGTAGATCTATCCGATATCCTACAGCTCCAATTCGCTCCGTGATTTGATACGGTCCAATGAACTTAGGTGTCAATTTCTAATAGCGAATCTGCAAGTGTACAGATTGCCCGAAGTAATAAAAAGATCGAACCACAGGGATTGTGTACGTTTATACTCTAAATTAACTAAACTCGGAATGAAAGGACGTGAAAATAAAAATAAAAATAAAAATATGATTGATTGTTCGTAAGTAACTTAACTGCAATAAAATTAAATAAAGCAAATAACACGGTTGAAGTGTATTCAATTTAAAAGCGCGCTAGGGATCCTGATTTCATTAACCTTCTCCCTATGTATCTCTCCAATCAGTTATAATTATGAATCAAATTAAGTTTCAAGGTGCTAAGCCTAATTGTCCACTTATCAATTCCTTGCATAAGTGTCCCTTCCAATTAGTTAGTGATAGCTAATTCCTTAGTACCTAACCCTAATTAATCAGAGATAAAAGTTCAATTTAGTTCAGGCAAACACAAACAATTTGTTACCCTTATCCTTAAGGTGTAAAGACCCTTGCTCAATTCCTCCCCAAATCTCTAAATTCTACCAATTTTCCAATTGCATAGAAAATAGTACGACAAACTATTGCAATAGAAAGTATCAATTAAAATAGAGGAGAAATTCAAGAACTAAAATAGAAATCATAATCATAACTGAAACTTGGTTCAAAACATAGTTTAAAGGAAAACTAGATCAATCACCCTAACACTAACGAGTTTAGTCTGACATGCTCATAGAGCAATCACCAGAGAAATAAAAAAACCTATAATAATCAAATAGAGAACCAAAATTCTTCCTCTTCACGTTCCAGTACTGCTACCGTTCACGTTCATTCTGGTCTGCGTAACCTATTCTCCATTGAGACTCAATATATATTCCCTTTTTTTATTCTCAAATCCAATCTGTATTTTTAATAAAAAATTCAATCTGAATCCGTTCTGTTTCTTTCACGTGATTAAGACAAAAAACTTTCCCAACAACTCTGCCACGTGTCACAGCTCCATTGGCCGGAGCTTAAAGGGGCGTATTCCAGCGCTTCGCGGACTACAACCTTATCGTGGAACTCTCTTCTGATCACGCCACATGGCTGGGTTGGAAACAGCAGCCGTCAGATTTCCTTTGCGTGCATGGTAATTTCCGCGGACCATCGACGCCAGATCAGCTCCCCATTATTAATCCAAAAATCCTATTAAAATATAAATAAAAAAAACATAAAAATTATAGAAAAATAGTAAAAACACATAAAAATAATAAAATGCATGAAATAATCCTAAGGTGGCCTAGATTGACTAAAATACCATAAATAATATATCAAAATGCATAAAAATAAGCTAGAAAAGTAACTTAAACACCCGGGTCATCACACCCCTATACTCAACGGCAGCTTGCCCTCAAGCGGAAACTTAGGAAAGCTTGTCCTCAAGCACAAAATAAATCAATTCCAAATCAATTGCCAGCACTTTCAAAACACAAGATACACACCAAACAAATAAAGCTAAGATCATGAGCATACTAGTTAAGAGAAATAAGGAATCAAGTCCAGAGAAAATGAAATCAATAAGACAATGAGACTCAGAGTTCACATCAAAACTCACAAATTTAATCATTAATCGTCAATTATTTAGTGCATCTGACAGTACAAACACTATGTTTCGGTTCTGATAATCAATTAAATCAAGATCAAACAGTGTCATGCTATGCAACAAGAAAGAGATTCTCACAGGTTGTAACTTGGCCAAGGTGTAACTTTAGGTAGGATAGGAAAAGGATAAAGCAAGGTTACACAAACAGACAGTTAAGTGATCTATTTGTTCTTTCAATTCAGAGCATTCATTTAAAGTACTCAAGGTTCTCTCTCTCTTCTCCTCTTTTGATTTGCAAACTTTTTTTTTTTCATTCTTTTTCTTTCTTTTCATTTTTCATCATTTTTTTTTCAAGCACTTTGCTTCATTTTAAATGCACACTAGGAGAGAGTGGGAACCTATTCACATAATTTTTTTTGTTGCTCCATTCATAATTCAGATCACTTAACAGTTCACAAATATTTCCAAAGTTAGGGACCAAGAAAATTCACATTTAGGCTCAACTTGGGCAACTAAGGAATAACTGAAACAAAGTCTGAAGGCCATCAAGAATGCCTAATAATCTCTTAACAAATCACAAGCATAACAATATCAAACCGACATGCATTTCAAAACAGAACCAAACATGTGCAAGCAAGTCAGGAATCATCAGAGATCACTCATCACTCAGCAAAAATAAGGGGTAAAGAGATGAACCCCAGTGAACTCCTATCAACAATATCCATTGAAAACACCACTCAGTCCTAAAATTCACTTACTTCTCTCAATAATATGTCATTTCCAATACATTAACTCCACATGTGTATCACAATTTTCATAAAAAACAAGGCATAGATTCAGAATTGAAATCACTTGAGTAGTCAAATACAAAGGTAAAATGACTAAGGAATAAAAGCATGTGCAGAACTAGTGTGTGCAACAAAATGTAAAATGCATGATCATGCAATTACTTGAGAGTAATTAATGAAGAGAAACTCCCTGTACTCAATTTCTTTGCAGAAAGTGATAGCACCAAGATTGTCAGCTGCGACCTCCAGCTCAATTTCAATCATGTAAAATTCTTGGTCCTCCTTCCTCTTACTTTTGAGCTTGCTAGCTGTCATCTGCAAAATAACCAAGACAATCGCAACACACACTTCACATTAGTACAAGAAAATTTATCAGTTCCAAGCATAAACACCTTTCATTTCTGAGTCAAACACCGCCATAAACTTTGAATCCAAAGCCAACCTGTCCCCTCTACTCAGACTTCAAAGAGACATTTCATTGAACATACGGTGGTGGCAACAAAACAGAACATTCCAGCTCTCAAAACTCACCCATCTCAGCATGCAACACTCTCAAACCACCATTCTCTAACCCAACAATGAAATCTCAGTTTTTTTTTTTTTTTTCAGAAAACAGAAACAACAATTTCATTGAGGACTTTCATCGAACAGTTCATATATAACAAAATTTAACTTCAAAGTCATGGAAATTGGAACCCAAATCCAGAGTGGAAACAAAAAATTCGTGTGAAACAAAAAATTTGAAGCACCAAAGTTGGGGTTACGGTACCTTTTAAGGGAAGGAAGATGAAGTAAATAAGAAAATAGTGATGATGGCAGCAAGAAACAGTGGACGTAAGTGTAATGCTTTAGAGAATGGGGATGGGAAATTGTTCTCGAACAAGACAATGGAGCTAGAATACTCCAGAATAAAACTTGGAATAATATGAAAAGTGAAGACGCACACAAGGTGCTCTTTTTTTTTTTTAGACCGCGCAATTGCACCACGCAATACTGGAATTGGCGCGAGTTTCGCGCAAAAATTTCCAGAGTTGAGTTCTTTGGTGCAAATGCACCGTAAAACACAGGAATCTGCGCGAGTTTCATGCAGAAAATTACAGTTTTTTTTTTTTCAACTACTAATACTAATAATAAAATCATACTAAAATTGAAAATGCGAGTAAAAATAAGAAAAACTTACTCTACTAAGCTAAATTTTATTTGGGTTGTCTCCCAATAAGCACAATGTTATAGTCCTTGTTAGACTCTTCTCGACCAAGAATCTCTATCCGGGGTTTACCCCATAGTGCATTGCACTTCCAGGATCCTTGAACTCAGCAAACATTTTCACCATGTTCTTGCAAGCAATCTCAAAAGCATGAACACAGTTATTCAATTTAGAGTTAAAAGGGATAGGAGGTTTCTCATCTTTCTTATGTTTTGGCTTCCATATGAAGGATTCTCCTTTCGCTTTCTCCTCTTTCCGCTCCATGTTGGCCACAACGCTTTCAACATGAACTGGTTCAGCTTGATTTCCCAGGTTCTCCTCCTTCTGCTCTGAGTTGACAACCATGCTCATTGAGTAGATTTTCTCAGTTTGGTCGCTCTGCGTGTTTTTCTTTTTCTTCTTATTTGATGCTCCAGCTTTTTCTTTAAGGAAGAACTGCTTCAACTTCTCATCACTCCACTCGTCCATCATCTCTACCAAGAATGCATCATTCTTCTCAATTTGCTTTGGCTTCAGGTCAAATATGGTGAAAGTGATTTTCTCATCAGCTACCCTTAAAGATATTGTTCCTTTTCCCACATTTATTTTCGCTTGTGAAGTGGCTAGGAACGGTCTTCCCATAATCAATGGTATTTTAGAGTCCTCGTCCATATCAATTATCACAAAATCCACCGGGAACTCAAACTCTCCTACTCTCACTAGAACATCTTCAACAACTCCCCAAGGGGTCACCATGGAGCGGTCTGCTAGTTGAAGCATCATCATTGTTGGTTTCAGCTCTCCAACATTAAGTCGCTCAAACATTGATAGGGGCATTAAGTTGACGCTTGCCCCCAAATCACATAAAGCTCTCACTTCCTTTGAAGCCCCAAAATTAACAGGTAGAGTGAAACTACCTGGGTCCTTTCGTTTTGGTGGAAGCTTCCTTTGCAAAATAGCGCTACACTCCTCAGTCAGCTCAACGATATCATTCTCTTCACTCAAGCTCCTTTTCTTAGAGAGTATCTCCTTCATGAACTTGGCATATTGAGGCATCTTTTCTAAAACTTCAGAGAATGGGAGGTCTACACGCAACTTTTTAAACATAGAAACAAACTTGGAGAATTGCTTCTCCAACCTCCTCTTTGCTATGTTAGTGGGGAAATGGGGAAAAGGAACTTTTGTAAACTTATTATTTTATAAATCTACTTTTCTCTCTTTCACTAACCTATCTTCACTCTGTTCTTTTTCCTTACTTATCACTTCAGATTCACTTTTATTCCCAGTCTCACTCTTATTCTTTTCATTATCTTTTTTCTTTTCAATTTGATGCATAACTTTTCCACTTCTTAGAGTAACAGCAGAAATATTCTCTCTAGGATTAGGCACAGTGTTACTAGGAAACATACCTGGAGATCTCTCAGATAATTGTTTGGAAATTTGACCGACCTGATTCTCCAAATTTTTTATTGAAGCCTCCTGATTTTTGAAGTTATTTCTGGATTCATTTATGAAGCTATCTGTGGACACCTGAAGCTTGCTAGTAGCTTGGGCCAGTTCTCCCACAATTTCTTCTAAGCTCTTTTTCCCACTTCCTTGCTCTTGCGAGGGTTGAGGTTTTTGATCTTGACCATAACTCCTTTGATTAGAGTACTCCCTTGAATTTCCAGACTTGTCTTGATCTCTCCATGAAAAGTTAGGGTGATTCCTCCAACCCGGATTATAAGTATTTGAGTAAGGGTTGTTTTAAGGATTACCCATTGCCTTCACTTCCTCATCAAATGCAACATCTTCAGCACTCAGTTTGCGACCATCTAAACGTTGTACTATTGCATCCATCTTTTGTGACAACTTCCTATTGGAGGCGAGAACATCATCATTTGTTCCAACTTCATGCACACGTTCCCGGTTCTCCCTATCATAATCTGACTGTGAAGATCTAGTGGCCAAATTGTCGATGATCTCAAGAGCTCTGTGTGCAGGCAATGAATCAAATGCACTATTAGCTGCTGCGTCCAACATACCTCTTGCGTACTCACGCAATGATGAGTAGAATTTGTCCACTTGTTCACCAGCAGAAACATTATGACCTGGACACTTCCTCAGAAGTTCTTGGAACCGCTCCCAAGCCTCATACAAATTTTCAGATTTGCTCTGTTTAAATGCATAAATTTCCTGCTTCGCCTTTCTGATGCGTGTGGATGGAAAGAATTTGGCGATAAATTTTTCCGCCAAGTCCTCCCATGTTCGAATGCTGTTAGGGGGTTGTGACCTCAACCAATCTTCTGCAGCATCCTTCAAAGTGTAGTGAAAAAGAATCATCCGGACTGTATCCAAGCTGACTTCACGCCTTTTCAGAGACTCACAATGTCTGGTGAATTTGTCCATGTGAGCATGCGGATCCTCAGTAGCTTTACCTCCAAACTGATGCTGGCTCACCAACTGAATATAATGATGTGGAATCTGAAAGTTGTCTGGGATGTCTGCTGGAAGGACAACGCTGCCCTCATATGTATAGCTCATACGAGGGGCAGTGATTTCCCTCAATGGTCTCTGAGCATCACGTTCAGCTTCTTCTTCTTTCTGGCGAAGAATCCGAGCTTCAACTTCAGCTTCCACTCTCGCTTCATACTCAGCTCGATTTCTCGCTTCAGCTTGTGCTTCTTCCATTGCAGCGGTAGCTTTGGCTTGACCCTTCTTCTTCCTCTGTTGTGCACGATTAGATCGACAAGTTCTTTCGATTTCTGGATCAAACAACAAAGATTCAGGACTAATTGTACCTCGCATGCACTAACAAACAGAAGTTAGTAATACCCGCACAAGAGAATTAAAGTAAAAATCCTAACAAATAAGAAAAATTAGAGAATAAACTAAACACAATCCCCGGCAACGGCGCCAAAAACTTAATAACGAATCTGCAAGTGTACAGATTGCCCGAAGTAATAAAAAGATCGAACCACAGGGATTGTGTACGTTTATACTCTAAATTAACTAAACTCGGAATGAAAGGACGTGAAAATAAAAATAAAAATAAAGATATGATTGATTGTTCGTAAGTAACTTAACTGCAATAAAATTAAAGAAAGCAAATAACACGGTTGAAGTGTATTCAATTTAAAAGGCGCGCTAGGGATCCTGATTTCATTAACCTTCTTCTCCCTATGTATCTCTCCAATCAGTTATAATTATGAATCAAATTAAGTTTCAAGGTGCTAAGCCTAATTGTCCACTTATCAATTCCTTGCATAAGTGTCCCTTCCAATTAGTTAGTGATAGCTAATTCCTTAGTACCTAATCCTAATTAATCAGAGATAAAAGTTCAATTTAGTTCAGGCAAACACAAACAATTTGTTACCCTTATCCTTAAGGTGTAAAGACCCTTGCTCAATTCCTCCCCAAATCCCTAAATTCTACCAATTTTCCAATTGCATAGAAAATAGTACGACAAACTATTGCAATAGAAAGTATCAATTAAAATAGAGGAGAAATTCAAGAACTAAAATAGAAATCATAATCATAACTGAAACTTGGTTCAAAACATAGTTTAAAGGAAAACTAGATCAATCACCCTAACACTAACGAGTTTAGTCTGACATGGTCATAGAGCAATCACCAGAGAAAGAAAAAAACCTATAATAATCAAATAGAGAACCAAAATTCTTCCTCTTCACGTTCCAGTACTGCTGCCGTTCACGTTCATTCTGGTCTGCGTAACCTATTCTCCATTGAGACTCAATATATATTCCCTTTTTTTATTCTCAAATCCAATCTGTATTTTTAATAAAAAAATTCAATCTGAATCCGTTCTGTTTCTTTCACGTGATTAAGACAAAAAACTTTCCCAACAACTCTGCCACGTGTCACAGCTCCATTGGCCGGAGCTTAAAGGGGCGTATTCCAGCGCTTCGCGGACTACAACCTTATCATGGAACTCTCTTCTGATCACGCCACATGGCTGGGTTGGAAACAGCAGCCGTCAGATTTCCTTTGCGTGCATGGTAATTTCCGCGGACCATCAACGCCAGATCAGCTCCCCATTATTAATCCAAAAATCCTATTAAAATATAAATAAAAAAACATAAAAATTATAGAAAAATAGTAAAAACACATAAAAATAATAAAATGCATGAAATAATCCTAAGGTGGCCTAGATTGACTAAAATACCATAAATAATATATCAAAATGCATAAAAATAAGCTAGAAAAGTAACTTAAACGCCCGGGTCATCAATTTCCTCGACTTTATTGCTCTTCCAACTCTGGTAGTCGGTGTTACACGGAGAAACATGTAGTCTCCCGCCTCGAACTCCAACTCCCTTCGTTGATTATCTGCATAACTCTTCTGCCTGCTTTGCGAGGTTCTCATCTTTGCTTGAATCTGCTTCACATTCTCGGTCGTCTGTTGCACCATTTCTGGTCCGACAAGGAGATGTTCCCCGTCTTGGAACCAACACAAAGAAGTTCTACATCGACGCCCATACAAAGCCTCATAAGGTGCCATTCCGATTCTAGCATGAAAATTGTTGTTGTATGTGAATTCAATCAATGGCAATAACTCGTCCCAACTCTCCTGGTTGTCTAACACACAAGCTCGCAACAAATCTTCTAGTGACTGAATTGTTCTTTCTGTCTGCCCATCCGTCTGAGGGTGATAAGCAGAACTCAACCTCAACTTCGTGCCAAGAGCTTCATGCAATGCCTTCTAAAAACGCGAAGTAAACTTTGGGTCTCGGTCGGACACAATGCTTGAAGGTACTCCATGAAGCCGTACGATCTCAGCAACGTATACTTTCGCAAGTTGTTCCACATTGTACGTCGTCTTTATTGGCAAGAAATGTGCTGACTTAGTCAAGCGATCCACGATCACCCATATCGAATCCAATCTCTTCTTTGTAGGTGGTAGGGATACCACGAAATACATGAAGATACTATCCCATTTCCATTCCGGCACATCTAGTGATTGCATCATTCCCGCAGGCTTTTGGTGTTCCACTTTTGCTTTATGACAAGTCAGACATGCCGCCACAAACTCCGCCACATGCTTCTTCATTCCTGACCACCAGAAGTTAAGCTTAAGATCTTGGTACATCATAGTTGCTCCAGGATGAATACTTAAACGACTCTTGTGACCCTTATTGAGAATCAACCTCCTCAACTCCTCGTCATATGGTACACATACCCTCCCTTTGCAGCGCAAGATGTCGTTAGCTCCTACTTCGAAATCAGGTGCTTTCCCCAACACTATCATGCTTCTTTTCTCGACCAACTCTTCATCCAACAGTTGCTTTTGCTTGATCTCTCCCAACAAATCACTTGTTACTATCACCATACCAAAACTTAGCTTACCAGGCGCCACCTTCATGCCTAAGCTGAAATCACGAAAGGTCTCAATCATTTCCAATTCCTTGATCATTAGGGATGACACATGAATCGTCTGGCGACTCAAGGCATCCGCCACCACAGTAGCTGTTCCCGAATGATACAACAGAGAAAAATCGTAATCCTTGATGAAGTCCATTCAACGCCTTTGTCTCATATTCAGGTCTTTTTGATCGAATAGGTACTTCAAGCTGTTATTGTCACTAAACATAGTGAAAGTACATCCATACAAGTAATGCCTCAAAATCTTAAGTGCAAAAACTATGGTAGCCAACTCCAAATCATGCGTAGGGTAATTTCGCTCACGTGTCTTCAATTTCCTTGATGCATAAGCCACAACTTTCCGATGTTGCATCAACACACAACCCAAACCTTGATATGACGCATCACAATACACTTCATAAGGTTCTTCTTTTTGCGGTAAGGTTAAAACTGGTGCAGTCGTCAAACGCTTCTTCATCTCTTGAAAAATTTCTTCACAATCTTTGGTCCATGCGAATGGTTGGTTCTTACGAGTGAGCTTCGTCTATGGCCCTGCAATCTTGGCAAAGCCTTCGATGAATCGTCGATAGTAACCAGCCAATCCCACAAAACTCCTTATGTTAGTCGCAGTTTTCGGACGCTCCCAAGCAGTGACAACTTCCACCTTACTGGGATCTACAACAATACCTTCCTTTGAGATAACGTGCCCCAGACTTCACTTCCTCCATCCAAAACTCACACTTTGCTGCATTCTCTTACAAGGCTTTCTCACGGAGAACCTTAAGGACCTATCGTAAATGTTCTTCATGCTCCTTGTGGTCCTTCGAATAGATTAGAATATCGTCAATGAAAACCACCACGAAACGATCCAAGAACGGATGGAAGATTTTATTCATGTAGTCCATGAATACGACATGAGCATTTGTAACTCCAAAAGGCATCACCAAGTACTCGTAGTGTCCATAGCGTGTCCCAAATGCGGTCTTTTGAATATCCTCATCTTTGACTCTTATTTGATGGTATCCATACCTCAAGTCGATCTTCGAGAAAATGGCAGCACCTCTCAATTGATCCATCAAGTCGTCGATCCTTGGCAAGGGATATCGATTCTTAATCGTGACCTTGTTCAATTTTCAATAGTCAACACATAGTCGTGACCGTCCATCCTTCTTTTTCACAAGCAGCACTAGCGCACCCCAAGGCGACACGCTAGGTCGTATGAACCCTTTCTTGGTTAAGTCCTCGAGTTGACTCTTTAGCTCGCTTAATTCCGCCGGTGCCATACGATAATGTGCAATTGATATAGGTCCGGTGCCTGGGACCACATCGATAGTAAATTCTATGTCTCTGACTGGGGTATTCCAGGAACATCCTCGGGAAAAACATCTTCGAAGTCTTGCACGACTTCTACTCCTTGCACTCCATTTGTCTTAGCATCCACCACAGTAGTCGCCAAGAGAGATCTCAAAGCTCCTTCTTTCAAAGAGAGCTTCGAAAAGTAAGTATTCAAGAACTCTGCGAGTCCGGGGTCTGGGAGTATTACCATCTTATTGGCGCAATCAAACAACACATGGTTGTGAGACATCCAATCCATGCCTATGATTACATCCAATCCTTTGAGGGGTAAGCAGATTAGGTTAGCTACAAACGTCTAATCGAGGTATGTCCAAGGACACTCCAAGCATGCAGTATTTGTTTTAAGGCTTTTAGAAGCAGGGATTGATACTATTAGGTTGAATGGTAACTTCGACATTGTTAGCTTTAACTTCGTTGCACAAGCTATGTCAATAAACAAGTGTGTTGCACCCGAATCAAAAAGCACGATAAGAGAATTACCTGCAATCTCACAAGCACTGCGGATCAAGCCATCAGCTGCCTCAGTCTCAGCTCCATCAATCATATAGACTCTTGCCCTAGTCGTAGGTCGTTGAGCTCTAGCAGCATTCACAGCAGCTTCGACTTTAGGAACCCTGCAATCCCTGGCAGTATGACCTGGCTTATTGCAATTCCAACATGTCGGGGGTCTGTCAGGACATTGATTAGCATAATGCCCTTTCTTGTTGCACTTGAAACAGGTCACATTCTCGCGATCGATTGCAGGAGTATTACCATTTCCCCCAGAGGGTCGAGAGGACCCAAAAGTTGTTCCCTTTCCTTGAGGACGTTGGTACGACTTCTTTTGGTAGTTCTTGCCCTTGTCATTTCTGCCTTGATCAGTCCTAGCTGGACCTCCACTTCCTTGATTCGACTTGTTCTGACCCTGGTACTTGTTCCTTTGATTGTAAATCGCCTCAACTACCTTAGTCTTTTCCACCAGCACTTGATAACGATTCAGCCCAAGCGGTTGCACCGCTCTCTGCAGCTCATAGCTCAAACCATCGATAAAGCGTTCACACATGTACCCTTCATCAACCTACCCCCTGAAGTAGCGAAAATGTTTCGCCAGGGACTCCAACTTAGCAGCATACTCCGCCACAGTCATTCCTCCTTGGCGAAGTCTCAGAAATTGTGCCTCCTTGGAAGCCCTTGCACTAGCCGGGAAGTACTTCTCTAGGAAAGCCACACGAAAAGACTCCCAAGTGACAGCTTGTTGGTTAGCTTCCATCATAGCTCGGGCCCCACGCCACAAATTCTCAGCTTCTCTGATCAGCAGATAGGTCGCATAATCCACCCTAGTTGCCATTGGCGTTCGCAGAAAGGTGAAAATCTTCTCTAGTTCTTGGAGCCATTGGTCAGCTTGCTCCGAATCAAAACCTCCCAAGAACTTCGACGGATCTTGACGCTTGAAATCATTCAGACCCCTGGTCTGAGTAGCAGCTTGTTCTCGTTCCTCTTGTTGTGCTCGACGAGCAGCCTCTTCAACTTGGCGTTGAGTTGCCAACGCAGCAGCAACAGCACGCTGAGTTTCAGCTTCATCTCTAGCAGCAGCTTGGTTCACTTGTTGTACCATGAGGGCAGTTAGGTTTGTTATCGCATTCTTTACTTGGTTCATGTTGTTCTGGCCTTGCATCTCGTTGGGTTGTGGATATCTCCTTTCCCTGTTTTTATGGACAGTTCAAACCACAAGAGATAACTTGGTCAGAACAACAAGAGGGTTTTATATATATATTCGACCACTATGTATAAATATCAGGTTCTTCACTAGCAAACAACATTCAAACAGCAGCGACCAACTGACTCTTCTTTCGATTAACACCCCATCAATCGATCTCAGAGTTCAAACATCTTAAGCAAACAAGTCTACCCAAAGAGCACTGGTTATCTCAACCAATGCTCTGATACCACAAATATAACGCCCCAATTTCTAAACCGAAGATCACATTAGTAACCCAAACAAATATGGGGACTAACTCGGGTTTTTTTTTCTATTTCCAAAAGGTGATGATTTTCGAAAACACAAAGCCCACTATCACCCACGCAATGGCCCGAGAAGTTCCCAGGTAATTTGGTCGGGCGCAATGCCTCATTGAAAGCACTCCTTACCGAGACAGAACAACCCGAGTTCTTTCTTGAACTCAAATGAGGTTTTTCCAATATCATTTTCAAATCATTTTCAAAATCGATTCTTTTCTCTTCCAAGTTCAAATCTCGTCGGTTGCTTTTATCTTATTCAATCCAAAACCTTATCATTTAGTTTATTTTTAAAATCTTATCCGATATCGATATTCAAAATTTAAACGAGATTGTGACAATCATAATAATATAAAATAACCCGATAAAACCTAATTAAAAACCGCTAGCTTAAAACCCAAATAAAAATATCGACGTACGACAAAAAAAACCATGGTTTAAAATGAAATCCATAAATAAAAGTTATGTTCTTCAACCAATCAGCCCAAGAACCTCACGCAAGTGTCGATCTTTTGTGTCGCCACGTCAACAATCCACACCCAACTTGTCGCTCTCGAGAGGTCAATTTCCACCACTTGGCTCTCCATGGTCTAAAGCGTTAAACACCCACATATTCAAGTAACAAACATAGGTTAGTCTCAAAAATTCAAAATCAAACAAGATAACAAATTTCAAATTCAAAGATTAAAGATAAGATAACAAATTTCAAATTCAAAATTAAAGATAAGATAACAACAAATTAAAAGTCATATCCTTATCATTTAACAACAAACTTCATAACTTCAATTTTAAGGATAGAAAATTAACAACTTATCAACTATTCAAAAACATACTACACGAAATTAAAGAGGAAATTAGGGTTAGTCCTAATGCGTATATGCTTCTTCTACCAACATGGATCGATCAGGCCTCACAATGCTAGACGACTTCGTCGTCAAGTAATTCAAAACACCTCGAAAGGTGGGACAACGGTGGGACAGTTACCACCATGTTGCCACTTCAAATCAAACCCTAATGCTCAAGTTACCAACAAGGTGACCCACGACCACACTCATACTTCAACAAAGTGTCATTTTCAAATTTGATACAACAAGGTAATGATATTCCAATTTACGACATCTTTCAACAATTAATCCATATCATAGTCATGTCATAAATCAAAATACAGTAACATGCATACAATTAAGCAACAAGACGCCTTAAAATATTCATCTCACATATCATGCAAAGAGGGAAGAATTAAAGTCATGCAAACTCACGCACTAATAAAAAGACTACCCTTACCTCCTCAAGTTATATTGCATGTGACGACAAACCTGCCAAAAGAGAATATAAACGTCATTAATAAAGATTTTTATTCAAGCAACTACCCCCTCCCTAAGGCGCCAAACTCGCGGCCACTACAAGGAAGGAGGAAAAGATTTTTTCTCTTTTGTTTGCAAACCCGATTTCAAAACCCTAGCCCCTTTATGACCCAAAACATCTTTCTTAAATAAAAGTTTGGATCTTTTAACAAATTGAGCAAAAAAAACAGAGAGATTGCTCCTCTCTAGGTTTTACTTTTTTGTAAAAGTTCATAAGAGGCATGCTTAAATGAAATCTTACGAAAGATGCTTGGTTTAAGCCTAGGAGACAAAACATCTAACCTTGGAGTGAGGATGAAGTTAACATGAGTCTACCAATTTGAGAGGGGAGTTTCGGCCAAAGGGGGAGAGCTCTAAGGTATTAGAAGTCTCAAGTGTTTTTGTTTTTGGGTGAAAGAATCAACTACTGTGGTTATGTGACTTTTGCCTTCAGTTAATGCTCTATTTATAGAAGAGATTTAACTAACCTTCCCCTACTGAAAGGCTCGACCAAAAAAATCATGGTGGATTGTTATCTTTTGTTTAAACTCCCTTTAGTCCATTCTTGGGTCTAGGTTCAAACTCCACCCTATTTCCCTATGAATTTACTTGATAACTATATCAAATTACCTTTAAAAACCACTAAATTAATTGATTAAAAAGAAACTCTATTAAAACTGATTCCATTAAGTTTTCCTAAACTCTATCACTCATCTTGAAGTCCTTCCATAGTCCTTGAATCAAGGTAGGTTAGTTACTTGCACCCCAAGTAACAAAAACCCAAAAAATGCTAAATTATCAAAATAAATTGGAAAAATACGAAATTAAATTCCTTTAAGTCAAGAAATAGGTCACATACATTCACCAAGCTTTCCTCAGCGTCTAGAAGTCTTCCCACAATTTTTAAAAAACATATCTCCTATTTTCTTGAATTTTAAAGCCTAAAATAAGATTAAATGCTTATTTTAATTGCTAAATACCACAAATCCGAATTTCAACCTATTCTCTACTCCCAAGGGCTTTTAGTTACCCCTAAAAATTATTTATAAATTTTACTAACTTAAGTTTCAAATTTTCCCATGACATGCTAAAGATATAAACTTCAAATTACCTTAAAATCTCAAAAATAGCAAATTACGAATTTCTTTAGGAAAATAATTTTTTTTTTATAAAATTAACATTTTTAAGTCACTTCAGACCCATCACTATTTTATTTGAATTTTGTATCAACTTTTCTATTTTCAAAAGATTTATCCTACTTTTCTACAAAAGCCCTCAAACAATTCTAAATTAAGCTTTTACCCTATTTTCTCTCTCCTAGTCACCCAACACGAAAATCAAAACTTTAATAATTATTATTTCACTTTTTTTTTCAAGGCTTCTAAGATTAATTAAAATAATTAACCTAAGTCTATTCTAATTATTATTAATTTCTGTCATTTACTGTCAACTAGTTACATAAATGATACTCTGTGCTGTTTTCCTACGTCAATCCAATAATGATCACGACAACAACACAACATCAACAACAAGGGCGTTGTCCTAAGAGACTCCACCATGTAAGCATGAAATACACATGTTCTCATATTGACAACAACAAGAAATGAATCAACAGAAGTTAATTTACGGAAAACAGTCAACAACCAAGATTAAACAATCTATATATTATCATAATAATATTCTTATGTCGAAATACTTATTTAATAACTCCAAGGTCTTACAGAGATAAAGAAGTTCAAAGAAAGCATGCAGTCAGAATTTGAGATGAGTGACATGTGTGAGCTTTCTTACTTTCTGGGATTAGAAATTCTCAGAACTGAGAGAGGAATTTTCATGAGCCAAAGGAAATATGCTCGAGATGTGCTTAAGAGATTCAATTTAGTTGAATGTAATGCAGCAACTACTCCAATTGAGTGTGGTGTTGTTTTGTCCAAGACAGATTCTGGAAGGCCAGTAGATCCTACACTGTTTAAGCAAATTGTTGGCTCCTTGAGGTATCTATGCTGTAGCAGACCAGAGATTAGCTATGGAGTAGGATTGATTAGTAAGTTCATGGAAAATCCCAAGGAATCACACTTTATGGCAGCCAAAAGTATTATGAGATACATAAAGGGGACCATTGATCATGGTGTGCTTTGTGCTAACAAAGCTTACAATGCAAGGAATAAGGTAGTTGGCTATGTAGATGCTGACTGGAGGGGTGATAAGGATGATAGGAAAAGCACCACAGGGTATGTGTTTCTTTTTGGTGATGCACCAATTTCTTGGCGCTCCAAGAAACAACCTATTATGGCATTATCATCGTGTGGAGCTGAGTATGTAGCCGCTTCTTTTGGTGCTTGTCAGGCCTTGTGGATCAGCATGCTTATGAAGGAGATAGGTCTGAGAGTTGCAGGAAAAATGAAGCTGTTAGTGGATAATAAGTCAGCTATTGACTTGACAAAGCATCCAGTGGCTCATGAAAGAAGTAAACACATTGAAACTAGGTTTCATTTTCTGAGAGGTCAAGTGACAAAGGGAAACTTGGAGCTGGTTCATTGTTCATCAGAGAAGCAGCTTGCAGACTTGTTCACCAAGCCTTTGCGAGCCGAAAGGTTTCACATGTTGTGTAAGGAGATGAAGATCACGTCAGCTGCTGAGATTCTGAATTATGAGGGAATGTTGGAATGAAAATATATAATTCAGAATTAGGTCCCTTGTGTTTTAATGTGTTGAGTTTCAGTCCTTGTATAGTGGACAGTTTTTAGTCTTAATAACTGATGTAATAAGACACTACGAATAAGGTGCTCATTGTGATAATGAGTAATTCTAATCATTGAATAAAGATTCATTCCTCTCTCATCATTATTGCCTTTAATTTTCGTTAATCATTGATTAGCTTTCTCTCTCTCATTGAATGTCAAAGCCTAGAGTTAATGCTCTAATCATCTTCTTCATTGAGTAGGTAGTGTTAATTCTTACCACTTCCAGCTTGCGGGGATATTAGAATTCTAGTATAAATAGGAAACCCATTGTAATATTTTACTATCAATTTTAATAATGAATGAATATTGAAATCAATTTTCCTATTCTCCTTTTTGCTATGTTTGGGATTCAATTGAAGAAATCCATGTGATTTCTAACAAAGAATATTGAACTATGTTTTATAATGAAGTTGGGTGTTGAATTTATTTGGTTAATGTCTCATCAACATCAACATCAACATCAACATCAACATATATATTAAAACAGCAAGGATTATAAGACTAATTTGCTGATGTGTCGCCACAAGATTCATTCTCTTCTCTGGTGCATTCTCACGGTGAGTGGAATTCCTAGGTGGCTTCCTCTCCTTTCTCCTTTCCTGATCACGTGTCCTCTTCTCCTTTATTCTCATTCTCCAATCAGCTTTTGTGTGGCACCGTTCCATTGGCCAGCCTGTCTCCTTCGTCATTCTCCTCCAAATTTGTTGTTTCAGCTTCCTGTTTAACATTAATTGATTGCTTCAATTTTCAAATTCATTAACATGGTAACTCTAACTGTTGCATTAATTGATTGCTTCACGCATACCACAGAAAGCATGCAAGCCTTCATAAGGGAGTTGGGTTTGGGGCCCCCCCTATGGGGCTCCCCGCCCCACTTAAAGTGGGGAAATTACTGGAACGCCCCCCTTTAATAGAATACGGAAGAAACATTTCCGTATTCAATACGGAAGTCTTATATCCGTATTATATTAGTATGTAAACCGGCAAGGATTTATTCAAACCCATTTCAAACTTCATTCCGTATTTTGCCAAGCTCTTCTCCCCTCTTCAACCTTCGATCTCTGTCGCTCCCCTTGCTTGAACCGTGTACTTGAAAGGTTCCATCATCTCCATCAAAGCTCTTCACAACCCCATTCTCAGAATTGAAACCTAGAGGTAAGGATTTTTGGATTTTCCCTGTAACACCCCGATTTCGGTGGCGTCACTTTAGTAACCAAAGAAATAACTTAAGCGGAAAAACGTGAATTATTTTTTTTCGATAATGTAAGTAAAGACAGAAAGAGATGAAACTCTAAAACGAAGATAACAGAACTAATATACAATATGATTACAGCCCCCACTGTAAGTTGTAAACCACGTCACGAGTAAACCTCCAGTGACGGAAAGTAAAAGAGAGTAACGCCCGTAGGCAAAAGTACAAACCAAAAGAAAAGTCAAGTGTCCGCAACACTATCCCTCAAAATGAGAATGAGTTAGCCCAGATGGCCTAAAACAAGACCTCTTAGCCCAACCAACTCTCTGTGATCCCCGTAGAGGAACCACACAAAAAGCTATAGGCGGGAAACTACCCTGTCCCCAAAGAAACAATGACGGTCAGAGCTAAGACTCTACTCCTACACTAATCCCATCTCGAGTAAGTCGCTCGGTGGCCAGCGGGGTCGACCACCCCTGAACCGTAGTCCTCCTGATCAAGCTTCTTCAACCTAGTTTCCCCTGAAGGGTGAACCATCGTGAACCGGTCCGCCATACTCAACTGACAATGGCGTAGTCCGCCCAAACACACACAGAAGACGCGAGGGTCAACTCCAAAGAATTATATAAATAATAAAACCAGATATATAGGGTAATAATTATTTAGCCTCTCAGGCTTATACGTTTAGGGATAACATCCTAGGGTTGCATATATCACAATGAATATAAAGATCATAATAACAATTAGCATGCCTCAAGTAAGATAAACAGGTACCAATCACACTCAGCAACTAAGTCAGCATGTATGTTGCATGAAATGCAATGCTGGGTAACAAAATGCATTCCGGAAGAAGGATGGACACCATCGAGTCAGCCCTAACACCGGCCAAAGTGGGACCATTCCGCTCGGGCGCCTCTTACACCACACAAAAGTAGTCAGATCAGCAGTGAACCCGTAGGTCTGCCATTCCGTCTGCTACTAAGGACCACCGTAGTGTCCTAAATATGGAAATCCGGGTCTTATGACCATTTTGGAATCCACCGAGGTCCGGTATCACGCCGTGTATTAACCTCAAAATGAGTGCATGAATGCAAGTGATTAGCCAAACAACGTCTCCGACCTCACTCGACACGTCGTCACGTGTTCTAGCTAACTTATTGTCTCTAAAAAAGCCTACCCTAAGGCAAACGTCGATTCTGCGACAAAATGAATTAATCAAAAGAAGAAGAAGATACTTTGGAACTCATGGTTCCCGGCTAAACTTTAGATAGCCAATCAATAAACTGCTCATCGAGCGAAAAGGTACCGAAGTACTTGGAAACTTATAGTCTCCGGCTAAACTTTAGATAGCCAAACAATAAACTGCTCATCGAGCGAAAGAGTACGATTGTACTTGGAAACTCATAGTTTCCGGCTAAACTTTAGATAGCCAAACATTAACCTGCTCATCGAGCAAAAGAGTATCAACATACTCGAAAACTTGTAAGTTCCTCAAAACTTGGACTCGACGACACTTATCATATCTTCAAGACTAATATTCAGGCTCTAAGCTCTTATCTAAAGTTGTTATCATTGTTCAAGGGGTTTAGAGATTGATTAATGTCTTATGAATTTTCTTTGAGAAAATAGATTTCGTTTAGTCTTATGATACTTCCTATGAGTTTCAGGGATCCCATAATCCCAATTAATTTCTGAGAAGGTCTCGATCCATTAAAATATAACAAGGTCCGAACTTCGTTCGTCCTTTCAAACTCTCTCAAAATCTCATAAAAATTCGGCATGACTTGCCCGTAATCCTCACTTTCCAGAAACATAGGCACGAGTGGAATAGCATCATGAAACAGCTCAACCAATAGGCATAAACAGCATATTCCAACACATCCTAAGTTAACCATGTAGCACATAGCATGTGAATCATTTAGCACACAATATCATGGCATCAAGTACTCAACAAGTTCGGCCGAAGCCTCAGAAATCATTTCAGACATTTAGCAATTAGGTGCATAACACATAAATCAAGTCGAATTTCATCGACACCTAAAGCATTATCTAGTAATTCAGAGAGTAGCCCTCACCTGTAACTCCTCCAGCGTTTTCCTCACAACCTCCTTCACGTTCCTCGCCTTGATCTCCAGGAAACTCCTCAAAAGAACCTTAAGCCAAAATCACAGAAATCAACACATTGAGTCAGAAACTCAGCAAGCAATAAGTCCTAGGGTTACACGGTACATTACAAACTCTGTGGTACGACAATCTAACGCGTTAAGACAAGTTTTCGAAAAAGTCGGATTTCCTCCCCCCTTGGTATAGCTCTCGGCCACTTTCCTTAATTGGGAGGGTCAATTTTTCTTCGATCAAACTTGGTTCCTAGGTTAACATAAGCCGTAACTAAGACGGTTCTAAGCTCGGAAAAATTTTCGGATCGAAAACTGATATAGGGGTAGTTTGGTCATTATTTTTAGCTCAAAATTTCAAAATTGGATTTTTGAAAAACAAATTGGATGAGGACGTCCACAACGACGTTTATGACGACAAATCCTACTAGCACTAAGCCAGGTCGATAGATTTCAGCCCAAAGGTTGCGACTTTGCCGAAAAATGGGTATTTAAGGTAGAAATTGATCCCGGCGGCATTTCGTCGACATTTGACAAAATCTAATCCGCAGAACACGCTCAGGAGCATGCAGGGAAGAAGTTTAGACACTGAAATCAGCGTATTTGAACAGTTTTTCAAAAACCTCAAAATTTTGAACTCAGAAAGACGTAGGAGAAGTGGACAGAAACGACGATTCGAAGGAGAGTATAGTTTACCTACCTCGAGGTCTTCGATTAGCGACGATCGGTGAAGCAAACGGGCAAGAAACGACGAAGATCCGGATCTCTCTCTCTCTCTTGATGCTCGCGGGTTTGGGGAGGGAAATGGGTAGTTTTTGGCAAAAAATCTAATTTTTGAGCTATTTATAGGTTTTTGGAAAATGCGGAAAAATGATTTTTTTGCGATTCCGATTTTTCCTGCGCGTTCCTCTGCGCATTCTAAGATAGGTTATGGCGACAGAATTCTAGAACTCAAAACAGGATTCTTGGAATTAAACCAAATGATACCAAATCGGTGTGAGTCGGTTCAAGTCGGTTTATCCCGAAAAACTACTTTTTGCAGTGATCGTCGGATGAGAAAACTTCCTTCCGAAGAAAGATTAGGAATGATGAGAGAAATAGGAGAACGCGGGTGGAATCTTCATTTGCAGCTCCGAATAGAAAAATTCTTCATCGTCTGTCGATCTTAGGTTTCTCGAACTATCAGGGATTCCGTTTCGGCAAACTTCCGAGAATTGGAATTTGACGTTCGTACTTTCCAGGATTTCGCATCGAAATAATTGTTTAAGGACGGAAAAGAGAAGTTCTAACATTTCTCTGAGGATTTTTGGAATTAGTTTCCATCGTGTCCTAAAGCGTAAATTAACTATTCACTAATACCTTTGACCTAGGATTAAGCGTATGTTAGTCGTGCTATAACTCTTATCGGTTTTTCGATAAATTCTTGGACTTTTCCTGAACCTTTTTCCTTCACAAATTTATCTTAATCAAATAAACTCTTTTATTTTATTCACTTATCCAAAGCGTTAAAACTTGGGCCTTACATTACTACCCTCCAAAAAGAAAGTTTCGACCTCGAAACTTATGGTTCAGTAAAAAGTTCTGGGTACTGTTCCTTGATCTTTTCCTTCAGCTCCCACGTCGCATCGCCGGTGTCCTTGTTCCAAATAACCTTCACTAACTCGATCTCTTTTCCCCTCAACTGCTTTATCCTTGTGTCACCAATGCTGATTGGCGGTGTCTCGAAAGACAAGTTATCCTTCAACTCAATGTCATCCAACTCGATGACATGTGTCGGATCAGCAATATACTTCCTCAGTTGTGACACATGGAATACACCGTGAATGTTTGATAGGAAAGGCGGTAGTGCGATCTGATAAGCTATCGGTCCTACACGACGAGTAATCTGATAAGGTCCAATGAATTTTGACGTAAGCTTTCTTGACTCGATTGCTCGACCAACTCCTGTAGTCTGAGTAACTCGCAGAAACACATGGTCTCCTTCTTCAAATTCTAAGGTTCTGCGCCTTTGATCTGCATAACTCTTCTGTCTACTCTGAGAAGCCTTCATCTTCTCTCTGATCTGTTGGATCTTCTCAGTTGTCTGTTGCAGAAGTTCCGGTCCTACTGACAAATTCTCTCCATCTTGATACCAACATAAAGGCGTTCTACACCTGCGGCCATACAAAGCCTCATACGGTGCCATGCCTATGGTCGTATGAAAATTGTTGTTGTATGTGAACTCAATCAGTGACAATAGGATATCCCAACTGCCCTTGTTGTCTAACACGCAAGCTCGTAGCAAATCCTCCAATGATTGGATAGTTCTCTCAGTTTGCCCATCAGTCTGTGGATGATAAGCAGAACTTAATCTCAGCCTCGTTCCCAAAGCATTATGAATAGCTCCCCACAAATGTGAAGTAAACTTCGGGTCTCTATCGGAAACGATACTTGTTGGCACTCCATGAAGTCGCACAATCTCAGCTATATATATCTCTGATAGCTTCTCCACGTTGTACGTGGTCCTCACAGGTATGAAATGAGCCGACTTAGTCAGTCGATCCACGATTACCCAAATCGAATCATATCCTTTTTGAGTCCTTGGCAATGCCACGACAAAATCCATCGATATGCTATCCCATTTCCATTGAGGTACATCCAAACTTTGTAGCATACCCGAAGATTTCTGATGTTCCACCTTCGCCTTTTGACAGGTTAAACATGCAGCTACATATTCTGCCACTTGTCTTTTCATTCCTGGCCACCAAAAATTCACCTTCAAGTCCTGATACATCTTTTTCATTCCAGGGTGAATGCTCAACTTGCTTTTGTGACCTTCGTCCATAATCAACCTCCTTAAGTCAGGGTTGTTAGGTACGCACACTCTATCCTTGCATCGCAGGATATTGTCACTCCCTACCTTGAATTCCGGGTCCTTACCCTGAATTACTAAATTCTTATTTTCCGAGTAAAAATTCATCTTGTAACTGTTGGTCTCGGATTTCTTCCATCAATCCATTGGTGATCTTGATCATCCCAAACTTCAGTTCTCCCTCAGATGCTCTCACATCTAAGCTCAAATCTCAAAATTGTTCCAGCAGTTGTAGCTCCTTAACCATCATTGATGAGATATGCATCTTCCTGCTCAATGCATCAACAACGACATTAGCCTTTCCAGGATGGTATTGTAAGGTAAAATCGTAATCCTTGAGAAATTCCATCCAGCGTCGTTGTCTCATGTTCAACTCCTTCTGGTCAAACAAGTACTTTAAGCTCTATGTCGTCCTGCTCGACCACTCGTGTCGGTTCTATGTTGGAAATAACATTGGTTGACGCTACGTGCAATTGCACAACCTTAACCACTTGATCCTTTACTTTTGTTCGTCCAAAAATTCTGCTTAAACTCAGTACACCTCTGGCATTCCAGAGTGAATGTTCAACCTGTCCTCGTGATCTCCACTCATGATTCAAAACTTAACTCGATCGCTCTATAACTCATAGACGAACTATTCCCTTGGAATCTACTAGTCCATTAACGTCGATTCCAACTTCGTAACCATCCTCATTCGCACCATGAAATCAATCTTCTACTTAGTCATCACTCAAAGTAAAACTCGACGTGAGTCTTAATACCTTGTGCATCGCTAGACCCAGTCCCTTTTAACCTCCATTCATCAGCAACTTATAAGCTAATCATCATCTTAATATCTTACAATCCATCATTGTCATCTCCCCTTTTTCGAGACTTCCCTTACTCGAACCATAAAACCAACCTTCACTTATTCACAACCCACTTTACAATTACCTAAAATCCTTAACACTTCCCCCAAATCCGAACTTATTCCCTAGAAGATCAAACCATAGCTGTACCTCAGGAAACTTAACTAGTCATTTTATCATCCGATCCCTCAACATTCGGAGGTTTAACTACAATCATTAATGCCAACACCACTAAATCTCTGATTCGAACATGATTTTCACCTCCCAAGGTCAATCTTAACCCTTAAATCCTCACTTAACTTAGTGAAATTCACTTGCTAACCCCAGCATGCAATATCGGAATCCATAACCAAGTTCCATTCACTCTTAGACTCTAAGAAATTTGTCCACATATAACAACCTCAAGTATTCATCTTAATACTAACTCTTTATTTCCGTAACTAGATCGTCCTCCAATCAATCCGATACTTAGTCTCTCGATCAAAACCTGACAAACCTTGAGTCCTACGCACTTGAGACAAGAATTCATAGACTTAAAACCTAAACTTTCACCAAGTTTGGACCTCAAATGTCCTTTAATTCTTCAATACTTCTTAAATGAATATCCATTTCTTAAACTATAACTCCTCCCCAAAGGAGATCAATTACTTAACAAGAACTTTACTTCCCAACTCAACTAATCCTCGATCCAATCAAATTAATCTTACCAATCCATCTATCAAAGTCCATTGCCAGTTCTGATTCCGAATATCACCCCCTCAATATTAGGTTGATCAGGCCTAATACATCGAAGGTGAAGATTTAGAAAAACCCACTGGAACAGTCAATGAGTTCCTAACATCCAGCAGTCACAAAGATCTTGATATTAAATCCTCAATGATGCCGCTACGGAACTACACACTCTCGACACCATACGTATACTATCCATACGGAATCTCTCTGAGATTCACCCTTCAGCTTCTAGCTTCTTGTTAAACGCATCGGTGCAAGACTACTTTCTAGGCTTAACGTGTTATTCTAAACCTCGTGTAACTTCTATAGTTTAAACACGAGCAACGGTCAAATAAAGTATTATTAGGCGTAATAACTATAAAGTCAATGCTTAAACAATTTAAGTAAAATTGGTGCGTCGCATGTGCTACGAGAGTAATGGAGCGTATTATACTAGAATGAGAAGGAATAGTTAGAAGGTTACCATCGTTTGTGCGCTCTCCTCTGACTAGTCCGTCAGCTCCCTCGCCGCACGAGACATAGACTCCTCCCCGTGCAGCAGGATGTCTTCCTCTTACCGTAGGCACAGATGGCTCAACCCTGGTTACATTGCAATCCTTGGCTTGATGCCCCGGGCGATTGCAGTTGAAACATAGAGGTCTCCCGTCTGGACACTTGTTAGAGTGGTGCCCCACCTTCTTGCACCTGTAACACGTTACTTGCTTCCTCGCCCCTTTAGATTTGGCAGGAAGTTTACCCTTCATCTTGTTGTCAGACGGTCCCGCTTGGAACGTCCTACAGTTCACGGCCAAGTGCCCTATCTGGTTGCAATTAAAACATCGAGGCCCTTGGTCCAGACATGCATTAGCATAGTGTCCATTCTTTCCACACCTGAAACATGTCACCTCAGGATGTGCCGATTAGCTTCCTGCCCCTGGAGTGGCAGTAGTCGAAGGCTTAAAAGAGCTTGGGGTAAAACCCCTCTCCTTCGGATGCTGATACGGCCCCAACTGACGGTACTCCTGAGAACCTGACCTCACTGGTCCTCCTGTTCCAGCTCGGTCCAACCTACTTTGCTGGTACTGGGACGCCTCGATTAGCGGTTGAGGTTGCTCACGTGCCGCCTCCTCAGCGCGTCTTTAAGCATCCTCAGTAGCCTGATTCATCATTGCCTCAATCATGGTAGCTATTGCCTTCGCCATACGGTCAGGGCTTACCATCCTATGCTTAGTCAAACAAACAGTTAGTACTCATCATCGGATAGCATCTAACATACTATACAATATGATTAAGCAATAACTTCAATCAATTCTAAGCGACAAATCGCTTGGCAGACAATCAATTTTTACTCTTTGCAGAGTCACACAACCTAGCACAGAAGACCTATTCCCCAAAGACTCCCGAAAGACTCGACAAGCTCTGATACCACAATGTAACACCCCGATTTCGGTGGCGTCACTTTAGTAACCAAAGAAATAACTTAAGCGGAAAAACGTGAATTATTTTTTTTCGATAATGTAAGTAAAGACAGAAAGAGATGAAACTCTAAAACGAAGATAACAGAACTAATATACAATATGATTACAGCCCCCACTGTAAGTTGTAAACCACGTCACGAGTAAACCTCCAGTGACGGAAAGTAAAAGAGAGTAACGCCCGTAGGCAAAAGTACAAACCAAAAGAAAAGTCAAGTGTCCGCAACACTATCCCTCAAAATGAGAATGAGTTAGCCCAGATGGCCTAAAACAAGACCTCTTAGCCCAACCAACTCTCTGTGATCCCCGTAGAGGAACCACACAAAAAGCTATAGGCGGGAAACTACCCTGTCCCCAAAGAAACAATGACGGTCAGAGCTAAGACTCTACTCCTACACTAATCCCATCTCGAGTAAGTCGCTCGGTGGCCAGCGGGGTCGACCACCCCTGAACCGTAGTCCTCCTGATCAAGCTTCTTCAACCTAGTTTCCCCTGAAGGGTGAACCATCGTGAACCGGTCCGCCATACTCAACTGACAATGGCGTAGTCCGCCCAAACACACACAGAAGACGCGAGGGTCAACTCCAAAGAATTATATAAATAATAAAACCAGATATATAGGGTAATAATTATTTAGCCTCTCAGGCTTATACGTTTAGGGATAACATCCTAGGGTTGCATATATCACAATGAATATAAAGATCATAATAACAATTAGCATGCCTCAAGTAGGATAAACAGGTACCAATCACACTCAGCAACTAAGTCAGCATGTATGTTGCATGAAATGCAATGCTGGGTAACAAAATGCATTCCGGAAGAAGGATGGACACCATCGAGTCAGCCCTAACACCGGCCAAAGTGGGACCATTCCGCTCGGGCGCCTCTTACACCACACAAAAGTAGTCAGATCAGCAGTGAACCCGTAGGTCTGCCATTCCGTCTGCTACTAAGGACCACCGTAGTGTCCTAAATATGGAAATCCGGGTCTTATGACCATTTTGGAATCCACCGAGGTCCGGTATCACGCCGTGTATTAACCTCAAAATGAGTGCATGAATGCAAGTGATTAGCCAAACAACGTCTCCGACCTCACTCGACACGTCGTCACGTGTTCTAGCTAACTTATTGTCTCTAAAAAAGCCTACCCTAAGGCAAACGTCGATTCTGCGACAAAATGAATTAATCAAAAGAAGAAGAAGATACTTTGGAACTCATGGTTCCCGGCTAAACTTTAGATAGCCAATCAATAAACTGCTCATCGAGCGAAAAGGTACCGAAGTACTTGGAAACTTATAGTCTCCGGCTAAACTTTAGATAGCCAAACAATAAACTGCTCATCGAGCGAAAGAGTACGATTGTACTTGGAAACTCATAGTTTCCGGCTAAACTTTAGATAGCCAAACATTAACCTGCTCATCGAGCAAAAGAGTATCAACATACTCGAAAACTTGTAAGTTCCTCAAAACTTGGACTCGACGACACTTATCATATCTTCAAGACTAATATTCAGGCTCTAAGCTCTTATCTAAAGTTGTTATCATTGTTCAAGGGGTTTAGAGATTGATTAATGTCTTATGAATTTTCTTTGAGAAAATAGATTTCGTTTAGTCTTATGATACTTCCTATGAGTTTCAGGGATCCCATAATCCCAATTAATTTCTGAGAAGGTCTCGATCCATTAAAATATAACAAGGTCCGAACTTCGTTCGTCCTTTCAAACTCTCTCAAAATCTCATAAAAATTCGGCATGACTTGCCCGTAATCCTCACTTTCCAGAAACATAGGCACGAGTGGAATAGCATCATGAAACAGCTCAACCAATAGGCATAAACAGCATATTCCAACACATCCTAAGTTAACCATGTAGCACATAGCATGTGAATCATTTAGCACACAATATCATGGCATCAAGTACTCAACAAGTTCGGCCGAAGCCTCAGAAATCATTTCAGACATTTAGCAATTAGGTGCATAACACATAAATCAAGTCGAATTTCATCGACACCTAAAGCATTATCTAGTAATTCAGAGAGTAGCCCTCACCTGTAACTCCTCCAGCGTTTTCCTCACAACCTCCTTCACGTTCCTCGCCTTGATCTCCAGGAAACTCCTCAAAAGAACCTTAAGCCAAAATCACAGAAATCAACACATTGAGTCAGAAACTCAGCAAGCAATAAGTCCTAGGGTTACACGGTACATTACAAACTCTGTGGTACGACAATCTAACGCGTTAAGACAAGTTTTCGAAAAAGTCGGATTTCCTCCCCCCTTGGTATAGCTCTCGGCCACTTTCCTTAATTGGGAGGGTCAATTTTTCTTCGATCAAACTTGGTTCCTAGGTTAACATAAGCCGTAACTAAGACGGTTCTAAGCTCGGAAAAATTTTCGGATCGAAAACTGATATAGGGGTAGTTTGGTCATTATTTTTAGCTCAAAATTTCAAAATTGGATTTTTGAAAAACAAATTGGATGAGGACGTCCACAACGACGTTTATGACGACAAATCCTACTAGCACTAAGCCAGGTCGATAGATTTCAGCCCAAAGGTTGCGACTTTGCCGAAAAATGGGTATTTAAGGTAGAAATTGATCCCGGCGGCATTTCGTCGACATTTGACAAAATCTAATCCGCAGAACACGCTCAGGAGCATGCAGGGAAGAAGTTTAGACACTGAAATCAGCGTATTTGAACAGTTTTTCAAAAACCTCAAAATTTTGAACTCAGAAAGACGTAGGAGAAGTGGACAGAAACGACGATTCGAAGGAGAGTATAGTTTACCTACCTCGAGGTCTTCGATTAGCGACGATCGGTGAAGCAAACGGGCAAGAAACGACGAAGATCCGGATCTCTCTCTCTCTCTTGATGCTCGCGGGTTTGGGGAGGGAAATGGGTAGTTTTTGGCAAAAAATCTAATTTTTGAGCTATTTATAGGTTTTTGGAAAATGCGGAAAAATGATTTTTTTGCGATTCCGATTTTTCCTGCGCGTTCCTCTGCGCATTCTAAGATAGGTTATGGCGACAGAATTCTAGAACTCAAAACAGGATTCTTGGAATTAAACCAAATGATACCAAATCGGTGTGAGTCGGTTCAAGTCGGTTTATCCCGAAAAACTACTTTTTGCAGTGATCGTCGGATGAGAAAACTTCCTTCTGAAGAAAGATTAGGAATGACGAGAGAAATAGGAGTACGCGGGTGGAATCTTCATTTGCAGCTCCGAATAGAAAAATTCTTCATCGTCTGTCGATCTTAGGTTTCTCGAACTATCAGGGATTCCGTTTCGGCAAACTTCCGAGAATTGGAATTTGACGTTCGTACTTTCCAGGATTTCGCATCGAAATAATTGTTTAAGGACGGAAAAGAGAAGTTCTAACATTTCTCTGAGGATTTTTGGAATTAGTTTCCATCGTGTCCTAAAGCGTAAATTAACTATTCACTAATACCTTTGACCTAGGATTAAGCGTATGTTAGTCGTGCTATAACTCTTATCGGTTTTTCGATAAATTCTTGGACTTTTCCTGAACCTTTTTCCTTCACAAATTTATCTTAATCAAATAAACTCTTTTATTTTATTCACTTATCCAAAGCGTTAAAACTTGGGCCTTACATTACTACCCTCCAAAAAGAAAGTTTCGACCTCGAAACTTATGGTTCAGTAAAAAGTTCTGGGTACTGTTCCTTGATCTTTTCCTTCAGCTCCCACGTCGCATCGCCGGTGTCCTTGTTCCAAATAACCTTCACTAACTCGATCTCTTTTCCCCTCAACTGCTTTATCCTTGTGTCACCAATGCTGATTGGCGGTGTCTCGAAAGACAAGTTATCCTTCAACTCAATGTCATCCAACTCGATGACATGTGTCGGATCAGCAATATACTTCCTCAGTTGTGACACATGGAATACACCGTGAATGTTTGATAGGAAAGGCGGTAGTGCGATCTGATAAGCTATCGGTCCTACACGACGAGTAATCTGATAAGGTCCAATGAATTTTGACGTAAGCTTTCTTGACTCGATTGCTCGACCAACTCCTGTAGTCTGAGTAACTCGCAGAAACACATGGTCTCCTTCTTCAAATTCTAAGGTTCTGCGCCTTTGATCTGCATAACTCTTCTGTCTACTCTGAGAAGCCTTCATCTTCTCTCTGATCTGTTGGATCTTCTCAGTTGTCTGTTGCAGAAGTTCCGGTCCTACTGACAAATTCTCTCCATCTTGATACCAACATAAAGGCGTTCTACACCTGCGGCCATACAAAGCCTCATACGGTGCCATGCCTATGGTCGTATGAAAATTGTTGTTGTATGTGAACTCAATCAGTGACAATAGGATATCCCAACTGCCCTTGTTGTCTAACACGCAAGCTCGTAGCAAATCCTCCAATGATTGGATAGTTCTCTCAGTTTGCCCATCAGTCTGTGGATGATAAGCAGAACTTAATCTCAGCCTCGTTCCCAAAGCATTATGAATAGCTCCCCACAAATGTGAAGTAAACTTCGGGTCTCTATCGGAAACGATACTTGTTGGCACTCCATGAAGTCGCACAATCTCAGCTATATATATCTCTGATAGCTTCTCCACGTTGTACGTGGTCCTCACAGGTATGAAATGAGCCGACTTAGTCAGTCGATCCACGATTACCCAAATCGAATCATATCCTTTTTGAGTCCTTGGCAATGCCACGACAAAATCCATCGATATGCTATCCCATTTCCATTGAGGTACATCCAAACTTTGTAGCATACCCGAAGATTTCTGATGTTCCACCTTCGCCTTTTGACAGGTTAAACATGCAGCTACATATTCTGCCACTTGTCTTTTCATTCCTGGCCACCAAAAATTCACCTTCAAGTCCTGATACATCTTTTTCATTCCAGGGTGAATGCTCAACTTGCTTTTGTGACCTTCGTCCATAATCAACCTCCTTAAGTCAGGGTTGTTAGGTACGCACACTCTATCCTTGCATCGCAGGATATTGTCACTCCCTACCTTGAATTCCGGGTCCTTACCCTGAATTACTAAATTCTTATTTTCCGAGTAAAAATTCATCTTGTAACTGTTGGTCTCGGATTTCTTCCATCAATCCATTGGTGATCTTGATCATCCCAAACTTCAGTTCTCCCTCAGATGCTCTCACATCTAAGCTCAAATCTCAAAATTGTTCCAGCAGTTGTAGCTCCTTAACCATCATTGATGAGATATGCATCTTCCTGCTCAATGCATCAACAACGACATTAGCCTTTCCAGGATGGTATTGTAAGGTAAAATCGTAATCCTTGAGAAATTCCATCCAGCGTCGTTGTCTCATGTTCAACTCCTTCTGGTCAAACAAGTACTTTAAGCTCTATGTCGTCCTGCTCGACCACTCGTGTCGGTTCTATGTTGGAAATAACATTGGTTGACGCTACGTGCAATTGCACAACCTTAACCACTTGATCCTTTACTTTTGTTCGTCCAAAAATTCTGCTTAAACTCAGTACACCTCTGGCATTCCAGAGTGAATGTTCAACCTGTCCTCGTGATCTCCACTCATGATTCAAAACTTAACTCGATCGCTCTATAACTCATAGACGAACTATTCCCTTGGAATCTACTAGTCCATTAACGTCGATTCCAACTTCGTAACCATCCTCATTCGCACCATGAAATCAATCTTCTACTTAGTCATCACTCAAAGTAAAACTCGACGTGAGTCTTAATACCTTGTGCATCGCTAGACCCAGTCCCTTTTAACCTCCATTCATCAGCAACTTATAAGCTAATCATCATCTTAATATCTTACAATCCATCATTGTCATCTCCCCTTTTTCGAGACTTCCCTTACTCGAACCATAAAACCAACCTTCACTTATTCACAACCCACTTTACAATTACCTAAAATCCTTAACACTTCCCCCAAATCCGAACTTATTCCCTAGAAGATCAAACCATAGCTGTACCTCAGGAAACTTAACTAGTCATTTTATCATCCGATCCCTCAACATTCGGAGGTTTAACTACAATCATTAATGCCAACACCACTAAATCTCTGATTCGAACATGATTTTCACCTCCCAAGGTCAATCTTAACCCTTAAATCCTCACTTAACTTAGTGAAATTCACTTGCTAACCCCAGCATGCAATATCGGAATCCATAACCAAGTTCCATTCACTCTTAGACTCTAAGAAATTTGTCCACATATAACAACCTCAAGTATTCATCTTAATACTAACTCTTTATTTCCGTAACTAGATCGTCCTCCAATCAATCCGATACTTAGTCTCTCGATCAAAACCTGACAAACCTTGAGTCCTACGCACTTGAGACAAGAATTCATAGACTTAAAACCTAAACTTTCACCAAGTTTGGACCTCAAATGTCCTTTAATTCTTCAATACTTCTTAAATGAATATCCATTTCTTAAACTATAACTCCTCCCCAAAGGAGATCAATTACTTAACAAGAACTTTACTTCCCAACTCAACTAATCCTCGATCCAATCAAATTAATCTTACCAATCCATCTATCAAAGTCCATTGCCAGTTCTGATTCCGAATATCACCCCCTCAATATTAGGTTGATCAGGCCTAATACATCGAAGGTGAAGATTTAGAAAAACCCACTGGAACAGTCAATGAGTTCCTAACATCCAGCAGTCACAAAGATCTTGATATTAAATCCTCAATGATGCCGCTACGGAACTACACACTCTCGACACCATACGTATACTATCCATACGGAATCTCTCTGAGATTCACCCTTCAGCTTCTAGCTTCTTGTTAAACGCATCGGTGCAAGACTACTTTCTAGGCTTAACGTGTTATTCTAAACCTCGTGTAACTTCTATAGTTTAAACACGAGCAACGGTCAAATAAAGTATTATTAGGCGTAATAACTATAAAGTCAATGCTTAAACAATTTAAGTAAAATTGGTGCGTCGCATGTGCTACGAGAGTAATGGAGCGTATTATACTAGAATGAGAAGGAATAGTTAGAAGGTTACCATCGTTTGTGCGCTCTCCTCTGACTAGTCCGTCAGCTCCCTCGCCGCACGAGACATAGACTCCTCCCCGTGCAGCAGGATGTCTTCCTCTTACCGTAGGCACAGATGGCTCAACCCTGGTTACATTGCAATCCTTGGCTTGATGCCCCGGGCGATTGCAGTTGAAACATAGAGGTCTCCCGTCTGGACACTTGTTAGAGTGGTGCCCCACCTTCTTGCACCTGTAACACGTTACTTGCTTCCTCGCCCCTTTAGATTTGGCAGGAAGTTTACCCTTCATCTTGTTGTCAGACGGTCCCGCTTGGAACGTCCTACAGTTCACGGCCAAGTGCCCTATCTGGTTGCAATTAAAACATCGAGGCCCTTGGTCCAGACATGCATTAGCATAGTGTCCATTCTTTCCACACCTGAAACATGTCACCTCAGGATGTGCCGATTAGCTTCCTGCCCCTGGAGTGGCAGTAGTCGAAGGCTTAAAAGAGCTTGGGGTAAAACCCCTCTCCTTCGGATGCTGATACGGCCCCAACTGACGGTACTCCTGAGAACCTGACCTCACTGGTCCTCCTGTTCCAGCTCGGTCCAACCTACTTTGCTGGTACTGGGACGCCTCGATTAGCGGTTGAGGTTGCTCACGTGCCGCCTCCTCAGCGCGTCTTTAAGCATCCTCAGTAGCCTGATTCATCATTGCCTCAATCATGGTAGCTATTGCCTTCGCCATACGGTCAGGGCTTACCATCCTATGCTTAGTCAAACAAACAGTTAGTACTCATCATCGGATAGCATCTAACATACTATACAATATGATTAAGCAATAACTTCAATCAATTCTAAGCGACAAATCGCTTGGCAGACAATCAATTTTTACTCTTTGCAGAGTCACACAACCTAGCACAGAAGACCTATTCCCCAAAGACTCCCGAAAGACTCGACAAGCTCTGATACCACAATGTAACACCCCGATTTCGGTGGCGTCACTTTAGTAACCAAAGAAATAACTTAAGCGGAAAAACGTGAATTATTTTTTTTCGATAATGTAAGTAAAGACAGAAAGAGATGAAACTCTAAAACGAAGATAACAGAACTAATATACAATATGATTACAGCCCCCACTGTAAGTTGTAAACCACGTCACGAGTAAACCTCCAGTGACGGAAAGTAAAAGAGAGTAACGCCCGTAGGCAAAAGTACAAACCAAAAGAAAAGTCAAGTGTCCGCAACACTATCCCTCAAAATGAGAATGAGTTAGCCCAGATGGCCTAAAACAAGACCTCTTAGCCCAACCAACTCTCTGTGATCCCCGTAGAGGAACCACACAAAAAGCTATAGGCGGGAAACTACCCTGTCCCCAAAGAAACAATGACGGTCAGAGCTAAGACTCTACTCCTACACTAATCCCATCTCGAGTAAGTCGCTCGGTGGCCAGCGGGGTCGACCACCCCTGAACCGTAGTCCTCCTGATCAAGCTTCTTCAACCTAGTTTCCCCTGAAGGGTGAACCATCGTGAACCGGTCCGCCATACTCAACTGACAATGGCGTAGTCCGCCCAAACACACACAGAAGACGCGAGGGTCAACTCCAAAGAATTATATAAATAATAAAACCAGATATATAGGGTAATAATTATTTAGCCTCTCAGGCTTATACGTTTAGGGATAACATCCTAGGGTTGCATATATCACAATGAATATAAAGATCATAATAACAATTAGCATGCCTCAAGTAGGATAAACAGGTACCAATCACACTCAGCAACTAAGTCAGCATGTATGTTGCATGAAATGCAATGCTGGGTAACAAAATGCATTCCGGAAGAAGGATGGACACCATCGAGTCAGCCCTAACACCGGCCAAAGTGGGACCATTCCGCTCGGGCGCCTCTTACACCACACAAAAGTAGTCAGATCAGCAGTGAACCCGTAGGTCTGCCATTCCGTCTGCTACTAAGGACCACCGTAGTGTCCTAAATATGGAAATCCGGGTCTTATGACCATTTTGGAATCCACCGAGGTCCGGTATCACGCCGTGTATTAACCTCAAAATGAGTGCATGAATGCAAGTGATTAGCCAAACAACGTCTCCGACCTCACTCGACACGTCGTCACGTGTTCTAGCTAACTTATTGTCTCTAAAAAAGCCTACCCTAAGGCAAACGTCGATTCTGCGACAAAATGAATTAATCAAAAGAAGAAGAAGATACTTTGGAACTCATGGTTCCCGGCTAAACTTTAGATAGCCAATCAATAAACTGCTCATCGAGCGAAAAGGTACCGAAGTACTTGGAAACTTATAGTCTCCGGCTAAACTTTAGATAGCCAAACAATAAACTGCTCATCGAGCGAAAGAGTACGATTGTACTTGGAAACTCATAGTTTCCGGCTAAACTTTAGATAGCCAAACATTAACCTGCTCATCGAGCAAAAGAGTATCAACATACTCGAAAACTTGTAAGTTCCTCAAAACTTGGACTCGACGACACTTATCATATCTTCAAGACTAATATTCAGGCTCTAAGCTCTTATCTAAAGTTGTTATCATTGTTCAAGGGGTTTAGAGATTGATTAATGTCTTATGAATTTTCTTTGAGAAAATAGATTTCGTTTAGTCTTATGATACTTCCTATGAGTTTCAGGGATCCCATAATCCCAATTAATTTCTGAGAAGGTCTCGATCCATTAAAATATAACAAGGTCCGAACTTCGTTCGTCCTTTCAAACTCTCTCAAAATCTCATAAAAATTCGGCATGACTTGCCCGTAATCCTCACTTTCCAGAAACATAGGCACGAGTGGAATAGCATCATGAAACAGCTCAACCAATAGGCATAAACAGCATATTCCAACACATCCTAAGTTAACCATGTAGCACATAGCATGTGAATCATTTAGCACACAATATCATGGCATCAAGTACTCAACAAGTTCGGCCGAAGCCTCAGAAATCATTTCAGACATTTAGCAATTAGGTGCATAACACATAAATCAAGTCGAATTTCATCGACACCTAAAGCATTATCTAGTAATTCAGAGAGTAGCCCTCACCTGTAACTCCTCCAGCGTTTTCCTCACAACCTCCTTCACGTTCCTCGCCTTGATCTCCAGGAAACTCCTCAAAAGAACCTTAAGCCAAAATCACAGAAATCAACACATTGAGTCAGAAACTCAGCAAGCAATAAGTCCTAGGGTTACACGGTACATTACAAACTCTGTGGTACGACAATCTAACGCGTTAAGACAAGTTTTCGAAAAAGTCGGATTTCCTCCCCCCTTGGTATAGCTCTCGGCCACTTTCCTTAATTGGGAGGGTCAATTTTTCTTCGATCAAACTTGGTTCCTAGGTTAACATAAGCCGTAACTAAGACGGTTCTAAGCTCGGAAAAATTTTCGGATCGAAAACTGATATAGGGGTAGTTTGGTCATTATTTTTAGCTCAAAATTTCAAAATTGGATTTTTGAAAAACAAATTGGATGAGGACGTCCACAACGACGTTTATGACGACAAATCCTACTAGCACTAAGCCAGGTCGATAGATTTCAGCCCAAAGGTTGCGACTTTGCCGAAAAATGGGTATTTAAGGTAGAAATTGATCCCGGCGGCATTTCGTCGACATTTGACAAAATCTAATCCGCAGAACACGCTCAGGAGCATGCAGGGAAGAAGTTTAGACACTGAAATCAGCGTATTTGAACAGTTTTTCAAAAACCTCAAAATTTTGAACTCAGAAAGACGTAGGAGAAGTGGACAGAAACGACGATTCGAAGGAGAGTATAGTTTACCTACCTCGAGGTCTTCGATTAGCGACGATCGGTGAAGCAAACGGGCAAGAAACGACGAAGATCCGGATCTCTCTCTCTCTCTTGATGCTCGCGGGTTTGGGGAGGGAAATGGGTAGTTTTTGGCAAAAAATCTAATTTTTGAGCTATTTATAGGTTTTTGGAAAATGCGGAAAAATGATTTTTTTGCGATTCCGATTTTTCCTGCGCGTTCCTCTGCGCATTCTAAGATAGGTTCTGGCGACAGAATTCTAGAACTCAAAACAGGATTCTTGGAATTAAACCAAATGATACCAAATCGGTGTGAGTCGGTTCAAGTCGGTTTATCCCGAAAAACTACTTTTTGCAGTGATCGTCGGATAAGAAAACTTCCTTCTGAAGAAAGATTAGGAATGACGAGAGAAATAGGAGAACGCGGGTGGAATCTTCATTTGCAGCTCCGAATAGAAAAATTCTTCATCGTCTGTCGATCTTAGGTTTCTCGAACTATCAAGGATTCCGTTTCGGCAAACTTCCGAGAATTGGAATTTGACGTTCGTACTTTCCAGGATTTCGCATCGAAATAATTGTTTAAGGACGGAAAAGAGAAGTTCTAACATTTCTCTGAGGATTTTTGGAATTAGTTTCCATCGTGTCCTAAAGCGTAAATTAACTATTCACTAATACCTTTGACCTAGGATTAAGCGTATGTTAGTCGTGCTATAACTCTTATCGGTTTTTCGATAAATTCTTGGACTTTTCCTGAACCTTTTTCCTTCACAAATTTATCTTAATCAAATAAACTCTTTTATTTTATTCACTTATCCAAAGCGTTAAAACTTGGGCCTTACATTCCCCATTTAACTTGAAATTATGTTAATCATTGAACCCTAGGGTAGTCGATTGTTGCTTGTGTAGAGGTATTGTTGGCTGAAATATCTTGAATGTGGTTTGGGTTTAGGGCCGATAGCTCATTGTCGTTAATGACGTTTCTGGGTAAATACGGATCACAGGTTTCCGTATTGAATATGGAAAATGGTATTCCGTATTCAGTATGGAACATGGTTTTCCGTATTGAATACGGAAAAACGTTTTCCGTATTCATCTCAGAACCAAACCCAACACTTATAATTGATTCTGGGTTCAGAATCAATTATAGAAGGTTTCCAAAGCATTTGTGAGTAGTTTCTAGATGCCATAATTGATTATTAGGAAAATAAAAGTTGATCCAAGCATGCATAAACCACAGAAGATCCGATTATCATCTATGTACTTATAAAATTCTAGGAATTTTCCATTTGCTTGCATCATGTTTCTGTCTATGGCTGAAATGGTATATATAGTGAATGTTTGCTCTGAATATATAGTGAGAATGAAGAACAGAAAGAGGTCTCATGCTTCTAGTGAGGATGTCGGGGCTACTGAGGATAGACACCGGCGGTTACATGCTTCTAGCCGGCGCGGCGATCATGCTGCAACCTCTCAGGCGGTGGAGGCTTCAGCTCCAGTTGTTTCTCCGCCGTCTCCCATGATTGAGGTTCCTCTGGTTGATTATCCGCCGTCTCCCACGGTTGAGATACCTACAGTTGATTCTCCGCCCTCTCCCATGGTTGAGTCATCAGGCGAGGAGTCCTCAGGCGAGGAGTCCTCAGGTGAGGAGTCTTCCGGCGAGGAGTCATCAGGCGAGGCCTCATCCGGCATGGGAGGATCTGACGAGGATAGTATTCCTCCGCCTACTGTTGATGCTGATGTCCTGCCGCCAGAGCAGGGGGAGCAGGGGGCACAAGGTGGCGAGGAGGACCTGATCCAGAGGTTGCCGCCGTTTCCGAGGGGGCCTGTTGAGCTATCGCTCCTCACCCATTATGCTGATCACAAGGCTCCCTGGGCGTGGCATGCACTCCTACGCACAGACGAGCGGTATGTGGACCGTCGACAGTTAAAGGTGGCCACAGCTGGGGGGAAGGTTTGGAACCTTGCTTGTGATGGTGATTCAGACAGTCACAGGCGGGTTCGAGAGTTGATTGAGCAGACGGGTCTTCATCAGCTACCCTATTGCAGCTACCTGGTGACAGATGCAGGCCTTATTTTGGCCCTTGTGGAGCGATGGCATGAGGAGACTAGTAGCTTCCACATGCCGTTCGGGGAGATGACTATCGCCTTGGACGACGTGTCGGCTCTTCTCCATCTCCCCATGGGGTCGAGGTTCTATACGCTTGGGAGGGGGGAGAGGGACGAGTGTGCAGCGCTCTGTGCTCAGTTGATGGGAGGATCTGTTGGTATTTATGAGGCTAAGTTTGATACGAATAGGTCCCAGACTATTCGCTTTGGGGTCTTGCAGACCCGGTATGAGGCTGCGTTGGCGGGTATGTCTTAATTATTATTGTATTGTCTTTGTATATATTATTATTGTATTGTTATAAACTATTAACTTAATTCACTTCATTGTAGAGCACCGATATGAGGACGCTGCACGGATTTGGCTGGTGAACCAGCTAGGCGCCACGCTCTTTGCTAGCAAGAGCGGAGGCTACCATACGACCGTCTACTGGATAGGGATGTTGGAGGATCTTGGTCGAGTGTGCGAGTACGCGTGGGGCGCGATTGCGCTCGCTACGCTATACGACCAGCTTAGTCGAGCGTCCAGGAGGGGGACGGCCCAGATGGGAGGTTTTAGCTCGCTCCTGCTAGGATGGGTCTACGAGTACCTTTCTGACCGCGTCATTATCCGTAGGGCGGATCCGGAGTACTCGCAGGACCAGCCTAGGGCGCGGCGGTGGGCTATGTCCCGGGTCGGGCATGCAGGCCTTGATGAGAGGCGAGTCATGCTCGATGAGCTGACGGTGGATGACATTATATGGACCCCATTTGAGGACCATCGGGCTCATCGACCACGGGATCTGAGGGCCATGTATTCTGGCTACATTCGGTCGCCATTTGGCCGTGTTGTTCGACGGCATCTACCAGAGAGGGTTCTGCGCCAGTTTGGCTTCATACAGGATGTCCCTCGACACCCCTCTGAGATCCAGACGTCTGGGTCCCTTGCTGAGACCGCAGATGCTGCCTTTGCTGAGTTTGCGCCGCACCTCCACCCTTAGGGGATCCCCGCTACATATCCGGGAGAGGCTGTGGAGGATTACATGAGGTGGTACAGCGCTGTGTCCCATCGGTTCATCATTCCTGATGATAGGAGGGAGGAGTTCAGTGCGGTGGTAAGTTTGAATTTTATTTTCCATTCAATTGTGATTTTTTGTTCATGATATTTTATTTGTATCTAATGTATCTACATTATTTTTGCAGACTGTTATGCGTCGGGCCGTGGACTTGTTGGAGCAGTCACTCGAGGTGCCAGATGCTCCTGCAGAGGGCACGCATTCCCGATCTCTCACTGAGAGGGCGCTGGATCTTATTAGATCCAATGCCTTCATTGGTACCCAGGGGGTAGCCTTTGCTGCTGTCCGAGGAGCTAGAGCTGCAGGAGGCAGAGGTCGTGGAGACAGAGCGCGTGGAGGCAGAGGCCGTGGAGGCAGAGCCCGTGGAGAGGGTGCTCCTGCAGAGGGTGCTCCTGCAGAGGGTGCGCGTGGAGGCAGAGGCCGTGGAGGCAGAGCCCGTGGACCTAGAGGTCGTAGAGGGGCCGGTAGGGGTCGGGGCGAGTGATTGACTGTATATTTGTATTTTTTTTTGTATTTTTATATTATGACATGTGACTCTTTGTATTAGGACTCTCTTTATATTAATCATGCTTTCTATTTTCACTCATTATATGCCAACTCTTGTATTGAAAAAAACATGTATAACTACACCGTAAATAATCAAAGGCAGGATAAGTAACATAAATAATTCATGGCAAACAGTTTAAAGGGTACACGAAATTATTCAGAAGCAACACGAAAACAAAATTAATCCTCAGTGATATCGATGAAGTCGTGGGGTCCGCTATCCTGTGGAAATACTTTGACTATGTTGGGCAACGTTATATTCAGATAACGAACAGATTTACTCGGTGCAAACACAGCAACCTGCAAGTAAATTGCAAATTTAAAAGATTAATGCGTACTTGTTCAAAGGAAGCAAGATTAATGTTTAAGGTAATAGACCTTTTGGAGAACAAGAACAGATCCAACAGTTATGACATTCCTAAATTCCCCGTCAGTGAAGGCCTTGCGATGGACGCTAGCGTCAACGGTGCCCGTAGGGTCCTAAATCAATGCAATCGTGAGAGAAAATGAGACAACAAATTGACGGTTAAAGAAGCTGGACAAAAGCGAGCAAATACCTTGAGGGTAACTTTGGCATCTCCGAAACCATTGGGAGTGCATGATTTAATAACAGCAACAACACTCTCTACTCTCTCAACATTTGTTGTGATTGTGCCCAGCGGAGTGGCAGATTCCACCAATTGCAGGGCTGTAAGCCAAGCATTTGAATTGAAATCAGGATCGGTTTCGGTTGATCTGTCTTCGAGCGCACGCCTCACAAATTCTTGGGTCGGAATGAGTAGTGTGTTAGGGTTGGATCTACGCCCATACATGGCAGCCTGGACGGCGCCAGCTGGCCCAGGAATGAGAGGACGAGAGCTGCTAGAAGTGCTGCCTTGACGTTTGCAACGGCGGACTAATGCATCCCAGTCTTGTTCCATTGTATTTTTTTTATCTTCGAAAGCAAGACATGAAGAAAAGGATGAAGAAGAATAAAGAACCCAGAGAGATTTATAGCAGAATGGTCAAAAGATTTATGGTGTTTGGTGGATAATACAAGTGTGGTTGGGGTTGGTTGGTGGTAGATAGTAATGTCAGGTTTCAAGTTCGTCATTTAGTGGATGAAAATGACAAGACTCTGATGATGGGGTGGTTGGAAATGACAGGACTCTGATGATGGGGTGGTTGGAAATGACAGGACTCTGATGATGGGGTGGATGAAAATGACAGGACTCTGATGACAGAGTGGTTGTCTATGTTAATTATCCCTGATGCTGATTCAAAATAATAAGGCCCATCAATATAACAATGACCATCAAATTAATATTATTAAAAGCAACAAATGAACATCATAAAGGCAAGGCCCATCAGATTAATATTACAGAGCGTTTACAAATGAATATCACACAAAAGTGTGGTGTCAATCTGAGGTGATGTCTACATAGCTTTGGTGACTAAGAGGAACACCAAAAGTAACAAGCCAAGCTTCGAATTCTGATGTGAATCTGCCTAAACGTGTACCATATGGGGCGCACCAGCTTACTGATGTAGGATCAACATACCGTTCCCACTGGAGAGCAATTGGCGGCATAGAATGTCCAGGAGTTAGATGGAGCTACATTATAGAGAATAACAATAAAATTAGATAACTTGCAAATACAACAAATCAATTCACCAATTGGATAATAGTGTACTCAATCAAAAAATACCTGTACAAAGTGATTTATCACATGACCAACAGCTATAACATGATGTACATCCGGTGGACCTTCTCCTCTTAGTGGAAGGTATGACCAACAACCCGTAGAGGAGATGGATATGAAAACCACTTGGAACCTGGTTGCTACAAGGTATCCCATCTCTGGCAGTTGCATCCATTTATCATCGGTAGCCGGATCACCAGAAGGAAGAGTGAGTCGGGAATGTAAGGCATTAACCACATGTCTGGACCACATTTCATCATACAACCCTCTGTGTCGTTCAAGTTCTTCTATCAACGCTGCCCTAACCCATAACCAACTTTCCTCACCTGATGGTAGTCCGAGTAATGCAGCAACGGCTCTATAGCCACAGTTACCATCATCCTCAACATTCTGAACTGTTTGTATATATGGGTGGAAAAAGGCTGGAAAATGACCCATGAAATAGCTTGTATCAGACTTCTTCACACGCTTCTTCTTCTTTGGTGGTTGTGAAACCTTCTTTGCCTCTCTGATCTCCCTATCAACATGTTCAAAACCTGAAAGATCACGAGTCAAGGATCCTATTGCTTTATTCTTGGGTGGTATTTTCTCATTCGCCTTAAGAGTGCGCTTGGACCTTATCTTAACCGCAGGAGTACAAAGTGAACTGCTTTCAGGACAATAGATCGCTTGAAGCTTCCTCCTTACCATACTCTGCCCTCCAGTATCCAAAGAACTGAAATAATGTGTCAATGCCTCAACTTCTGGTTGCATATCTCCATGGTTCATGCCGCAAATATGGTTGCTGGTAGTATCTGCAACAGGTTCAGGTACATGCTCCCAACTCAGTCTCTTCCAGAATGGATGAATTGACTCATATGGAATTCTTTCATAACCTGCAAGTTCACAAAAGTGTCACTTTCAATAACAAATAAAATTAATTGACAAGAGAGTGGTTGACCGGTGACCTGCAAGTTCACAACCGCAAGGTAGTCCATGAGTCTCTCTCAACAAGCAATCGCATCCGCCGTAGGACTTCATTCTTATATGTTCAACGTCGATGAGCTGCAGGCATTTGTTTGACACAAATCCTCTAATATTTGTGTAAAATGGGAACATGAAAATGTGATCAATTCTGTGAATACTGCGCTCAAACGATGCTAATATTTCAGTATGTCGATTACATGTCAAACTATGCGACGCATCCCATGAAGTGGCCAGGTCACCCTTGCAATCCCGTAACATCTTCTTCAAACTGGCATGTGCACCCTCAGCCCTGCAAACAACAAATAGATATCTTATTAACAACAATCTATCAAATGAACAAACAACGCATAAATTAAGCTCATGTAATTTTTTTACCTGTTACTTGTTGTTGTTCCAAAGTGCATCACATGATTTGTCCATGCCTTGGCGAATTTCTCCTTGTGAACCAACCATGTAGTAGAACAATAGGAGGTAAAGTTGCTGTATTTTGCCTTGCACATATTAAACAATTGCATCCATTTCACTTCAAATTCTTCAACTGTTGCAGCATCCACCACCTCTGCCCACTTCATCATAACCAACTCAGCAAAATCATCTGTGCCAACATAGAGTTTGCACTTTGCCAAAACACACTTGTTGATGTGCCACAAGCATAATAAATGTGTAGTGTTAGGAAGGCTTTGCTTAGCAGCACTCAATAAGGCAAGATCCCTGTCAGTAACAATCACCTTAGGCAACATGGCTTGATCAGCTAATAGAGACTTCATACACTCCAGTGCCCAAACGTAGTCATCTGTGCCCTCATTAACAATGTAGCAAAAGGCTATGGAGTATGTCTTATCTGTGGAAGTCAGTCCAACAATCTCAAGCAAGGGAATTGCATATTTGTTTGTCTTGTATGTGCAATCCATAATCACTACATACGGGAATGTGTTGAACAATTTGATAGCATTTGGATGAGCCCAAAATACATCTCTAATGACTTCCGATCCAGGCTCATGTCTTTCAAAGTGGACATACTTGTCACCGTCCAACTTCTTCAACAAGTGTTGCATTTCTGTCAATCCCCCGCGGAGGGATTTTCTTAACCTCTTGCAAACACCATAAATCTGAGATATGGTAGTCAAGTTTGAAGGATTGTTTTCCTTCAAAGTCAACAACATCTTTCTCGGTGGAACCCAACTCCTTGTCATTTTTTCCACTTGCTCCTTCTCTCCGGGTTTTAGACGACCAACAAAATTGTGCCCAAGTAGTGACCTAGCTGGTTCATGGTTGTGTATACCTTCCATCACCTTTAGCCGCCAATCTCTATCTATGCCATTTTTCCTAGGTCGTCCTTTTAGTCTAAAAGGACAACCTGTCTTTTGTGATCTCGTCCCTTCAACAAGGTCAGGGTCTCTATAAGGAACATATTTACCATGCTTCTCGCACCCCAACATGACATAAGCTTTTCTGCTTCCATTCCCACCATAATATGACTTTGTGATCAACGTAACATATCCATTTTCAATCGCAATTCCATGAACCCAATTGATAAGATCATCACGGGTAGGGAAAATCTGTTATAATAATAAGAATTGATTACAAGGGTGATCAAGACATAATAAGAATTGATATATTACACTCTCAAAACAATGCAAAAATATGTTCAAAGAATACTTGATCAGTTGCAAATAAATGCGAGACATCTATACTTATACACGGGGGCACAAATGCTGGTGGTGGCACCTCTGTAGTGGCCTCTTCAGGTTGACCATTGTGAAATCCAGCTTCAATCAATTGTGACTCACCAAAGAAAAATGAATATGTCATCCCTGGAAGAGAATACGGAAAGTTACATTCCATACTCAATACGGAAAGCTACTTTCCATACTGAATACGGATTGTTACTTTCCAGACTGAATACGGAAATTACCTTTCCATATTCAATACGGAAGATAACAATCCGTATTATATCACGACTCAGAATTCAAAAAACCATCCTTCTAACTACTTAAACTACTTAATCTAACTACTTAAACTACTTAATCTAACTACTTCCACTACTTAATCCTACAAAATAACAACAAATAAACACATAGACTTATCTCTACTACAACACTTGTTGATAGTGGTGGAGAGCTTGGGAAATGAAGGAGTGGATGGTGGTGGAGAGCTTGGAAATGAAAGTGAGGTAGGAGAGGGTGAGAGAGAGGGTGGTCTGGAGGCATTGAGGAGGTTCAGGGGGGCTGGTGAGGGGTTGGTGACGGAGGAGTAATGGTGAAGGGGTTGGTGAGGGAGGAGTAATGGTGGAAAAAGGGGGAATCCTGTCAGAGTTAAATACGGAAAATACCTTTCCGTAGTCATCAAAATATAATACGGAAAGGTACTTTCCGTATTAAGTTAAATTGAATACGGAAAGTACCTTTCCGTAGGGCACTTTTGGGTTTAAAAAAAAAGTGTGGGGCGCGCAGCCCCATAGGGAGGCCCCAAACCCAACTCCCCCTTCATAATTATATTTTCCCAATTCCAATTAGTCTCTTTCATCCATGCCCAATCAAATTTCTTCAACCTCCAATTCCCTTCTGCAAGTTCCGTGACCTAAGCTCTGCACACCTCCCATGAACATTTGAATTTCAAAATCAAAATTTTGAAGCTCTTTAATCTGCCCAACCACTTTAACCAGCTTATTCACATCTGCCATATGAGAAATTTCTTCTTCAACCAGCTTTATTCATCTCTTCCACGACCTCCTCCCTCACCCAGCTTCCCCACGTCAATAACTCACCTCCTCCTTTCTCCGACCTCCTCGAGACCCATCTCCAGCCGCCCCATCCTTTTCTCCCTCACGCCTCAAACATTGATTTCTCCGCCCCAGAACAAGATGCATTTGAGGCTCCTGCTTGCGTATTCTCTCTCCCCCTTTTTCTCAACTTTTCTGCCCCAATCCTCATTGTAGATCTTCAAGAAAAGTCCACCAGATCAGTGCTCGCTGGAGTTATTGCTGGGAATCGCCTCCTTAACCCAGAACAAGATGCATTTGAGGCACTGAGAAAGCTAAAGCCTAAATGTAAGAGTTTTATGGTGGTCCTCAAGGAGGAACATTGAGTTCATGGTGGTCAGATTAATTTCTATTGCATAATGTCCATTCTCTGTTATTTTATCCAGGGTTCCTTTTGTCAAAAACTCATTTTAGTTTGTATTTTTCTTTCACGTGATGTGGAGATTGGCTAAACAGTAAGAAATGATACATGCTTTGGGTAAGTAGCAAGTATTAGCTGCTTCTACTATGATGCTTCATTACCTGAAATCTCATTAGATCTTCTTGAGATATTTGAGTATTTTGATCAACTTATAGGTGAAGCAGTTGTTGGGAGAGAGGAGGAGTAGATGAAGAACGTTGTAGCAGAGGGAAGGAACCGCATTTCATGAAAAAGGTATCTTTTACACAGAACATCATTGTCGACATTGGAGTTGGTATTTTTTACCGGCATCATACTCATTTTTCCATGTTTCATTTTATTGATAATACGCCTTTTAGAATGCAGTTTATATGTGGTATGACTTTTTCTTTTAAATAATGCCAATTATGTAAACTGGAGTTTAGTTTCTCTTTATTTTGCCATTTAAGACTGCATTTTTGTTTATTTGCTGCTGCTGATTTTGGGTTTCAGACCTCTTTTCACTGTTTTGGCTACGATTTTTGTGAGGATTCTCATGATCCTGGTGAGTTGGACTCAATGACTTTTGAGTTTCGTCTTTTGTTTCTTCTTCTATATTCCTGGTGAACTGATATTGACAGAGCTTCTCAAATGCTGAGGTTATTTATGTATTTTTCCATTTATGCAAGACATGTGTGTTCACTTGGATGTTTAAGCTATTTTTTCCTTTAGGTGCGTTGTGTACCTGTTGGATTTGTATCTGGTGTTTCTTTAAAATAGCTTTAATCCATTCCTTGCTTTTTTTAATCTCCCCTTGGCGTCAGTTTTTACCTGCAAAAATCCTATGTATATGTATTTCAAGGTTTTAATTAATAGTTGTAATTGCCTTGGGTAGATGCAGCTTAGTGCTCAAGAAGCATAAGGTTCTTTTTAAGGGAACCTTCTAAATGAAGATTTTTGGTGAATACAATTTTTTTTTTTCTTATTCGCCTAAGAAACATAAGGTTCTTGGGCTCATGCAGGCCTCTCAATTCTAAAGCTATAAGAGCATCAGGCATGATGACTTGAAATTTTGATTTTACCAATGATGAGAGCTTCATGTAATGACATTAGATTATGGAGACCTTCTAAATGGAGAGCTAATGAATTCTTTAAGATTGTTCTGAATTGAAGGCAAATGCTCTGTTTTTAGAAATTCTAAGAGCAGTGCCCTCTACTTCTATAATATATTTTTTCCACATTCTAAATATCCATAATTGATTCCTATTGACATTCTTTACATAATATAAGTCATATGAACCAGGTGTACAAGTGGGATTGGAAAGATTTGCATAAAAAAGCTTCTCTGATGGCTGCTATAGATTCTATTCTCCAATTCCATTTATTTGGTCTTTTTTAATAGTCTAATATGGTTTTGTATTTTAAATGCGTGACTTCTTTAGGGTATTTTGTTTATTGAATACAACCATTAAATATATTTTGCTATTGTTGATGTCTTGCTCAACTCTACCGCTACAGAATAATAGCATGTTATTGCAAATTGTGCAAGAGGAATAGTATAAATTCCCACACTCTAAAGTCTAAAGTGTCAACACTGAAGTAAGAGTTATTTTTTGGTTTTGGTTTATAGTTGCTTTACACTTATATGTGAAACCGGAAGCTTTTATTATGGCTTGTGATTGGATTGAAGTTGAACTGGTAACAACCCTTTATTGCTTGATGCCGAGGACTGTTAATAATATAAAAACTCTAAGCTTGAAGATTAGCTATATTCCTCTTTGTTTCTTTTTTTTATTTAGATGATTTTTTATTGTTACTGTGAATTTATCTGTTGGTGGTTATGTTAAATTGTGCAGGACAAGAATTAAAAAGAAGAGATTCTGTGACAGCTTATATGGGGAAATGTTTCCAGGGTATCTACCTCTGCTCTTTGGATTCCCTCGAGTTTCAATCCCAATTAACTTTCAATTGTATGTCTTCTATATATATAAATCCTACACTGCTTTTCTGTTACGTCCCTTAAAGTGCTGTGATTGATAATGGCCAAGGACTTGAACGATACATGGATAAATTGTTGCTCCAATTAATTGCAATCCAAATGACACCTTTCAGGTGAAGGGTGGTTTGTGGGAAAATATTGGATTGGTTAAGGACTTGAACGATACATGGATAAATTGTTGCTCCAATTGTGATGCTCCAATTAATTGCAATCCAAATGACACCTTTCAGGTGAAGGGTGGTTTGTGGGAAAATATTGGATTGGTTAGGGATTTTATTTTTTCCATTTTGAAGTACCATTTTTTCATGGATTGCTTACATCTCCCCCTTGGTGATACTGGGTTGATCTTCTGATTGATCTCTTAATGTTTCGAGTTCTTTCAAATGCTGCAAGAAATATTCTTTTTTCTTTATGTGTTTGTTTTTCATTTTTTATAATCATTTAGGAAAGAATTGTCTCAAGATAGAAAAATACCCAAGAAAGTGGATCATTCCAAATGTGTATGCTGTTGTAGTATGAAATACACTGAGTTGTTAGTTTTTATTATTTAGATCAGTGGTTGATTTAGCAGGATTATTTTATAGTACTTGCTGTACTCTTTTTAATATCTTTTTCCTAATCAAAATGCATTTTAGACCATCCATTTTCATTATATACATGTGCATTTTCTTTTTTCTTATTCGTCGGATACCCACATGTGCATTTTACTCTTTGATTTCTTTGCTCGGGGTTCTTTCTATATATGAATATTTTATTGAATTTGATTAATTAATTAGAGGACTTAACATATTATTACTTGATGTTAATTTTCACTTTTATCATTAATTCTCTTTAATATTAATTTACACTAATATTAGTTAATGTTAGACAGTAGATTTAAAGTGAATAGGAAATTTCATTTTGTTATTTGTATTTGTTGAACGGGAAGGTACAAAAAGAAAAATTAAACTAATTTTGCAAGAGCAAACTTTCTTGACAGTAGAATAAGGAAAAATAATAAATTTTGATTAATATAACTTAACATTTTATAATGAACTCTACTTTCAAAAAAACATATTATAATGAACTCTAAAAGTGAATAAATGTAGATGGGTATAAAGAACATAATGATTAGAGGTCATAAATGTTTCTTAAATAAATAATTAATTAAATGAAAAAATTATTCTTAAATCAATATAAACATTGTATTTTAGTTTTGTTTTAGTTAAAATTTCATCGTAAAAAGCTTGCACGGGGAGGAATATGTTACGTGAAAAGTGAGAATCCGGAGTGTTATCTTTTTTCTTTGTATAAAGTGAGTTTTATGTAATTTATTTCGATTCAATTTTATGTTATTAATTTTTTGTAACTAATACATTGCATTTTAATTTATAGGTGCTATCAAATTAGTTCTAACATTTGCATTGCTCTTTTGTCAAGAAAAAATTAATTGTTCCCGCATGGATAAAATTATACTATTGGGCATGTTAATGTTGATATATTTTTGAATTATTGGTATTGAACCTCAAATATTTGTTTTAATGCTGTAAATGTGATTTTTTTTTAAGTCTTCATCCTGATTTCTTTCTAATTTTTTTGTTTTGATTACAAGTAATATTATATTTTGGCTTATAAATCAATACAATAATAATTTTCGCCGTGCAACGCACGGGCAAAAAAACTCTAGTTGATGATTATAATATGTGTTCTTAATACACCATGACAATTTTCTTTAGGTAGACTCTTACAAATTTACGAGTTAACCCGACAAAACAGTTTAGCTCTAAAAAAACGAGTCTACCTAGACTCTCGAATTTCAAAAAACCTTGGTCCTAAGTACCTTGGAGTTGGGCACTCGTATTTGATATGCAACCACAGAACAAAACCCACTGGTCGCAGTTTCCCAAATTGAAGACGAAAAATTATGAGAGAAAGCGCGACCTCATTTACTGTACTAGAACTAGAATTGATTTCAAACGTTCTCGTGTAATGGGGATTTTCCTCTCACACATGAATGAAGCGAAGCGCTATCTCCTCCTATTTCTTCCATCGTGCAATGGGTTCCATCACCCCAACATGTTCGATCGCCAGGTTCTCATATTCTTCTACTTCTTCTTCGGGTTGTTCAACATCAACAGTTACCAGACCATTCCCTGATTACTCCCCTCGAAAGCCTTCCATCGCCGACGCTGACCTCGTCCGCCACGTCTCCACCACCATCAAACGGCGCCGTTCCGAGCCTCTCCGCCGCGTTCTCAAGCCTTTCGAGTCGAAGCTCAACCCTCATCATCTCATTTGGGTCCTCATCAACATAAAAAACGACTATGTCCTCGTCTTGGATTTCTTCAACTGGGCACGTTCACGCAGGGACAAGCCTTCCTTGGAAGCGCTTTGCATCGTGCTTCACATTGCTGTGGCATCCAACGACCTCAAAATGGCGCAAACCCTGGTTTTTGAGTTTTGGGCTACGCCCCGTTTGGATGTACATCACCTGTTTGATCAATTTACTGAGAGATTGATATACACTTACAAGGACTGGGGCGCACACCCCCTTGTATTTGATGTGTTCTTCCAGGTGCTTGTTGAAGCTGGGTTGCTTCTGGAAGCTGAAAAATTGTTTCATAAGTTGTTAAGTTACGGTATTGTTGTCTCTGTAGATTCTTGTAATTTGTTTCTGACCAGGCTGTGTGGCAATTTTGAGGGAAAAAAGAGGGCGATTCGGGTGTTCAGAGAGTACCCAGAAGTGGGTGTTTCTTGGAACACCATGTCATATAATATTGTTCTTCATTCCCTTTGTCAGTTGGGCAAGGTTAAAGAAGCACATAATTTGCTCATGCAGATGGAGTTTTGTGGAAATGTCCCTGATGTTGTAAGTTATGGCGTTATAATTAGTGGGTATTGTCAAATTGGACAGCTAGAAAAGGTCTTGAAACTTATGGAGGAGTTGCAGAGGAAGGGATTGAGACCAAATGAATATGTTTATAATAACATAATTGACCTTCTTTGTAAGAATGGTGAAGTAGTTGAAGCAGAGAGAGTCTTGAGGGAGATGACTAAGCACGGGGTTTTTCCTGATAATGTAGTTTATACAACTCTCATCAGTGGTTTCTGCAAGTCTGGGAATGTTTCAGCTGCACACAAACTATTTGATGAAATGAAGCAAAAGAAAATAGTTCCTGATTTTGTGTCATATACTTCCATGCTTCATGGGCTTTGTAAAATTGGAAAGATGGTAGAAGCACACAAACTGTTTAGTGAAATGTTGGTGATGGGGTTGGAACCAGATGAAGTTACTTATACTGCGCTTATTTATGGGCATTGTAAGGCTGGGGAAATGAGAGAAGCTTTTTCTATTCACAACCAGATGGTTCAGAAAGGTCTGACTCCAAATGTTGTCACCTATACTATATTAGTTGATGGCCTGTGTAAGCGTGGAGAGGTAGATGTAGCCAATGAGCTTCTTCATGAAATGGCTGGCAAGGGCCTTCAACCAAACGTTTGCACATATAACACAATTATCAATGGTCTTTGTAAGGTAGGAAATATAGTGCAAGCAGTAAAACTCATGGAAGAAATGGATCTGGCAGGGTTTTATCCCGACACTATTACATACACTACACTCATGGATGCGTATTGTAAAATGAGGGAAATGGCTAAGGCTCATGAGCTGCTGCTGATTATGCTTGATAAAGGACTTCAACCTACAATTGTTACATTCAATGTACTAATAAATGGGTTTTGCTTGTCAGGGATGTTGGAAGATGGTGAAAGACTAATCAAATGGATGTTAGATAAAGGTATAATGCCAAATGCCACAACATTCAATTCTCTTATGAAGCAGTACTGCATTAGAAATAACATGCGTGCCACTACTGAGATTTATAAGGGTATGCATGCTCGAGGAGTGATGCCTGACAGTAACACCTATAATATTCTGATTAAAGGGCATTGTAAATCAAGAAATATGAAAGAAGCATGGTTTCTGCAGAAAGAAATGGTTGAAAAAGGCTTTAGTCTCACTGCTTCTTCCTACAATGCTCTTATAAAAGTTTTCTATAAGAGGAAGAAATTTGGTGAGGCTAGGAAGCTATTCGAGGAGATGAGAACACAAGGGTTGGTTGCAGAAAAGGAGATATATGATATTTTCGTTGATGTAAACTATGAAGAAGGGAACTGGGAAATCACTCTTCAGCTTTGTGATGAAGCAATAGAGAAATGTCTTGTTGAAAAGACTTAGTGCACTTTTGTCCCGATGCAGTTTATGATGGAATTATCAGGGGCATTAATTGTTGCCTTGCCTCTGATTCATATTTCTTGGTGGTTCAGTTGAAAATAACATGCACATCATGACACCATTTTTTCATATCATTGAAAAAGTGACACTAGACTTCCAGGTATTTTGCCAGAAAAAGCTGATCATCACACAAACACACACACATGCTGAGGAGAGTAGTAACATCCTCAAAGTCAGAAAGACACTTAAAATATTTTCTCAGGATATTGTGCTAAGGTTGTGCAAGATAGAGTGAGTTAGCCTGTATTCCTTTGCGTGCAACAGTACAAGAAACAATGTAATGGAGTTTTTTGTCTCCCCTTTAATTGAAAGATGTGGGTAGAGATTTTAAATGTGACAAAAATTTGACAAAAATTTGACTTGCTTTGCTTGAATCTGTGAAAACAAGTTCTGGTTAATTTAGAGCACGGAAAAAATTAGTTTCGAGGAAATTTGTTGTAACTAAGTGATTAAATAATATGCCTGAGATATTAACCTGAATTTTATACAGAAGTTTAGTTTTATTTAAGAATAATGGTACACTAATTGGCAACTGCAAAATGACAAATAAATTTCCTCCTGAAAATAAGAACATTGATGTCATGGAGCTAAGAACATTGTCCTCCTGAAAATAACCTGAAGCAGTCACAACTACACTAGCGCACTTGATGACATTAGTTTTTAGTTTTCTTACTTTCGTCTTTATATCTAAGGTTTATACTTAGTCGTGTTTGGTTTTCTAATTTTTTTTTTTCCTGTCTGGGTACTAATAATTTCTATCATGGCAGCAAAGATATATCCATCTTATGGTGTTTCTGTTAACCTTTTCTATCATAGTTCTCAACTATGAACATTTTTCTTACAATTTTCCAAATGATACTTGCAGAAGAAAAAACTTAAGGAGAAAGTGATTACATAAAACATTATCTCTCAACGCTCATTTTCTCTGGAGATACGGCTATGACACCGTCAAGGAAAACTCATGTATGCTTGTTTCTCAGAACTTTTGTATATATTACATGTTCATTATTTTCAATTCTTTACCGTCAACTTCAATATTTATCTATTTTGTCATGTTAATATTCTTTGAGGGACTAATTACAGCTTATTATATTGTGCCAGACCTATCGACTTTTGCCAGCGGTTGTGTCGTTGGAACCTTGAAGGCCCAAGGCTAGAGGGTTGACTCATCAGTCCGTTCAGCCGCCTAAGGTGATGTTCCTGGATAAAATAGCCGGTTGAAAAGGTGACATGTTGGTGGCTTTAGTTACTACTGATCCTCTCAAAAGTGATGCTTATATGCTAGTGAAGAGTGAAATTTCTCTGATAGTAAAACTGAAATCAATATAATGGTAGGAGGTGGCCTTTGGTACTCCAGTGTCCACCTCTAAGCATTCTAGTTTTTCTGATATTTGAGTATCCATGTGCGAAGCATATTAATGGTATGAATTTACATCACTGATATCTCAAACTCGTCTCTGGGACCCAGTTTTGGAAATTACAGCCGCTTTATCTGATTTAGTTGTCAATTGGAAAGCCTGCTAATGATTGAGTGCTACTTTGGCTGAATTGGTGAATTCTGGTGCTGGTGTTCTAGAAAGGTTCTGGTAGGGTTTGCTCAATTTTTGTCTGCTTTGATCCTTTTGTTAAACCTCTAGCATTTCATATGATATTGACTCAATTAGTAGTGAACATCGAAAAATGCTTATAGCAGATTCATGTTTCTAAATGTTGACAAACTTTGCAGAGTAACGGATAGAGAAAGGAAGTGTTTTATCGAGTCCCCAGGAATCCTGACTGCTCTGAACAGTGTGAAATTACTTCTGAGATGAATCAGGCAGTAAAGAGATTTTCTGTAGGACTTTTATATGATAGCTCTTGTAGTAATTATGTAAAGGGAAACAGAAGTACGCTGCCGATGTGAACTGGATTATGCATTATGTAAGATAAATGAATTTGTTAGATTTTGACATTTTGTAACCTATAGTTGTCATTTCTGGTATAATTGATTATAAACTAGATTCTTCCTAACTGTTGGAGATGAAGTGTCATTTCTGGTATTGTTTCCGATTGAGCCTGCACATTTTCGCTCCATCTCTGGCTGAACCGTAGGGCACAATATGAAGAAACTCTTCAGCTATCACTTTCCAGGTACCTCAGAAACTCTTGTTAACCGGTAAGCTCAAGTGGTAAGAGTTGGAGGAACATATTGGGTGAGGAGGGGAATGATAGGAACTCAAGGTTAGGGGTTAGTTAGTTAGTTAGTTATACTTAGTGAGTTAGTTAGAATGTTATTGAGGCATGTAGCCTATAAATAACAGACATTAGAGAGTTAGGGGTATCTTGTTATTCATTTGGGAATTGGGTTCTTGAGAGAGAAGTGGTTCTCTCTTGGGTTAGGGAAGGTGTTTGGTATCCTTCCTTGTATCTTTCCCCTAATCCCTAATTGGGAACTAGGGTTCTTCTATCAATAAACTACTACTAATTTTCTGGTTTCTATCATTGGTATCAGAGCACCGATTCAGGTGCCTTGGCCAAGAAGATTCAACCGCAACAGCATCCATGGCTAGAGGATTCGTGGATTCATTTTCTCGTGAGGAAAGGAGGGATATATTTGCTCTTGTCAAGGAATTGCATAAGGAGTTTGCTGAGAGCAGGAAGGAACTAGCATCAATGAAGATTCAGTGGAGGGAACTTGAAGAGAGGAGGCAGAAGATGGAACAAGAAAGGCAAGAGTCAGAGGCGGCGATGCGAGCGGAGCGAACGATGACAGCTGTAACGCCCCGATTTCTCGAGTGTCACACAGTAACTAAACATCGTGAGTTTTCGTAAAGAATTTCCGTCGATTCAATTTTTAACCATTAGTTAGTGACAAAGATTCATTTTACCAAAACCCTTAACTTTAATCGCAAATCATTTAAGATTGAATCGTGTGAATAGATACGAATAAACGAATTAACTGAAATGATACTTGTAATTAAAAATAAAGTAGCTGTGGCCACACCCATGTGTGTAAAAACCAAGTATGGAAATTATTAACTGATTACAACTGAAAATGAAACGGCAGAATCATAATAAAAAGTTCAACGAAATAAGAGTAGTTAAAACTCGATGTATTCACTCCCGGTTTCCCAAAATAAACTACCCTCCAACTCAGTCTTCGTCGTCACTGGAGATCTCAACAATTCTCGGAGGGGACACACACAGTACAACCCTCAATTCACGGGGAGACACACAGTCATCCGAAGGGGACACACAGTACAACCCTTAATCTCAAGGAGACCGCAATCAACCTTATCACGTGGAGCCGCAATGATCCACAAAAATCTCCCTCGCGTGCAAGTAACCGTTTGTCTCTAACAGCACCATCGTTCTCATCGTCCATAGTCTCACCTAGACCTATGTTCCATTTATTTCACATTTACTTGCAAGCGATTAAATCTCGTTTCTCTTTGTTTATAGCTCTAAAGTCAACCTAGAGTCTTACAATTTCAACGTTGAATAAATAACGACAAAACATTCACAACCACAGTGGGAATTACAGCTGGATGAGCGACCCTTTTAACGATTCCTCAAATAAGCATTATACATCTCATATAGACAATCATTAGCAAGTTCATCAAACGAGGCATCTAACGACTCATGCATGAAAACGAAAGAAAAGAATGGCCCGAACCCTTAGAAATAGGTTATGCCGAACCATATATATGGCCCTAAAAATTTCCTTCTTTCTTTTCAACCTCACAAGCCTTATTCCAGCCCCCAAACATCAACCTAATCACCCAAATTTTCCAGATTTGAACAATCATCAATAATCATGTTGTAACAAGTGAAAAACAAGCCAAACTTAGCAAGTTGTCATAGTAATTTCACAAAAAATCATAGATCCATGGCAAGTACATCAGATAGAGATTAGTAAACATGGTATTCAAAGCAAAAAGGGTCCAACAACCATCATGATCACAAAATTCATGCATAAGCAATCAAGATCATCACTTTTCTCATAGAATTTCATGGCAAAATCCCTAGACATATACCCCTTCCTAAACCAGCCCTTACCTTGAATGAAAGGTGATGGAAAAGCAAAGGTTTGTTATGAAAAGAAGATCAACAAGCTGCTGTCCAAGCACTCCTCTCCTTGCTCTCAACCGATCCCTCTCTCTCTCGCTTTCCCTCTCTCTCGCTCGCACACTCTCTTCCTTTCTCTCTCAATTTCTCTCACGGTCTCTCTTTCTTTCTCTCTTTTCTCTTCTCCTTTCTTTCTGAGTTTCACGTGAAAGTAGTATGGTGAGGCACTTCTAATTCTGATTGTGAGGAAAAACAAGGTTTTCCCCCCCTTCACTCCATACAAACCCGCGGCACACACAACACTTGGGCTAGGGTTCTCTTTTTTCTTTCTTAATTCTAGCCCAAGCCCAAAACTAAGCAATCAATCCTCTTAATTACTCATTAATCAGATTAAAAGCCAATAAAATCCCTCCCCCATCACACATGTGGCCGGCAGCCACAAGGAGCTTTAGGGTTCCAAAACCCTAATCTCCTTCTTCTCCCAAGCCCATGCCAAACAAGCCCACTTAGGTTTTTCTCATACTCTACCTAGCCCACAACCTCTGATTAGATAATTAATTCAACAATTAATCACTAATTAAAAGGATTAATACAAAATACAATTTCTTACTTTTAGCAAAATTCGTAAGAACTGTACAGCCAGACCTACAGTCACTAAACCGTGAATATCTCGGGCTACAGAGGTCGGAATGACATGAAACCAACGAGATAATTTAGCTAACTCAGAGAGCTACAACTATCATTAAGAAAGCTTCTCAAGATTAGGTCGTTAAGACCTCTCAAAAATTCACACAAAGTCACGGACAGATTCGCAAGAAACTCAAACTTCACCAAAAACTTCACATTTATTCATTAACTCACATAAGTAATACAATAGTAAGATTTGGGTCTTACAATACCACCCCCCTTAAAATAGTTTCGCCCTCGAAACTTAAGGTTTTACAAATAACTCGAGGTGTGACTCCCGCATCTTATATTCTAATTCACAGGTAGCATCACCTATCGCCTGATTCCAAATCACTTTCACCAAGGACACCTCCTTGTTTCTTAAGCGTTTGGTACTCTTGCCGACGATCTTGATGGGTGGCATCACCATCGTCAGATCATCCTTTAGCTGAATATCGTCAGGTTCAATGACATGAGAGTCATCAGCCATGCACTTCCGCAATTGCGACACATGAAGTACATCATGATTATTGGATAGGAATGGCGGCAACGCAATCCTATATGCCACTGGCCCAACACGTTCCGTAATTTGGTACGGTCCAATGAACTTTGGAGTAAGCTTCTTGGACTTGATCGCCCTTCCGACACCTGTCATCGGGGTAACCCGCAAGAAGACATGATCTCCAGCTTGAAATTCCAGCTCCTTTCTCCTGTTGTCAGCATAACTCTTCTGACGACTCTGCGAGAACCTCATCTTTTCCTGGATTCGCTTCACTTCTTCGGTGGTCTGCTGAACCAACTCAGGTCCAATGACCAAGTTCTCCCCGTCTTGATGCCAACACAAGGGCGTACGACACCTCCGACCATACAAAGCTTCGTAAGGTGCCATCCCTATGCTCGCATGAAAGTTGTTGTTGTAGGTGAACTCAATCAACGGCAACAACTCATCCCATCTTCCCTTATGGTCTAGCACACAAGCCCTCAACAAATCCTGCAAGGATTGAATAGTCCTCTCGGTTTGCCCATTCGTCTGTGGATGATAAGCGGAACTCAACCTCAACTTGGTTCCCAAAGCTTGATGCAGAGCTCCCCAGAGACGTGAGGTAAACCTCGGGTCTCTGTCCGACACAATGCTAGACGGCACACCATGCAAACGTACAATCTCAGTGATGTAGATCTCTGCTAGTTTCTCCACCTTGTAGTTCAGATTGGCACGAAGTGAGCGGTCTTCATCAATCGATCAACTACCACCCAAATTGCATCAAACCTTCTCCGTGTTAGTGGTAACGCCGTCACGAAGTCCATAGAAATGATGTCCCATTTCCACTCTGGAACATCCAACGACTGAAGTTTCCCTGCTGGCTTCTGATGTTCCACCTTCGCCTTCTGACAAGTCAGACATGTCGACACGTACTCAGCTACTTGTTTCTTCATCCCAGGCCACCAGAAATGAAGTTTCAAGTCCTGATACATCTTGTTCATTCCCGGATGAATACTCAACCTGCTCTTGTGGCCTTCATCCAAGATCAACCTCCTCATAGTTGTGTCGTTGGGTACACAAACTCGCCCTTTGCAACGCAAAAGACCATCGTTTCCGATAGTGAATTCCAGTGCCTTCCCTTGAGCAACAAGTTTGCACCACTCAATCAGTCCTTCATCGGTCTCTTGTTTCGACTTTATCTCGTCCAAGAGTCCACTCGACACTGTCACCATTCCGAAGCACAACTTCCCTGGCGCGAGCTTAACATCCAAGCTCAGATCTCGGAATGCCTCCAATAGTTCTAACTCTTTGACCATCAACGAGGATTAATGTATAGCCTTTCGACTAAGAGCGTCAGCTACAACATTGGTTTTCCCCGGATGATACTGTAGAGCGAACTCGTAGTCCTGTAGAAATTCCATCCACCTTCGCTGCCTCATGTTCAGATCCTTCTGATCAAACAAGTACTTCAGACTCTTGTGATCACTGTAGATCGTGAACGTACTGCCATACAGATAATGCCTCCAAATCTTGAGAGCATACACTATAGCAGCCAACTCCAAATCATGCGTCGGATAGTTCTTCTCGTGAATCTTCAGCTGTCGCGAAGCGTAAGCGATCACCTTCTTCTCTTGCATCATTACACAACCCAACCCATTATGTGAAGCATCACAATACACGTCGTATGGTTCACCCTCCTTGGGTAAGGCTAGTATTGATGCAGTAGTCAGTCGCTTCTTCATCTCCTGAAAGCTCTCTTAACATTTCTCCGTCCATGCAAAAGGTTGATTCTTCTTCGTAAGTTGAGTCAACGGCGAAGTCAACATTGCATAGTCCTTCACAAACCGTCTGTAGTAGCCAGCAAGCCCAGCAAAACTTCTGATGTCGCTTGCCGTCTTAGGTTGTTCCCACGACAAAATCGATTCAATTTTGCTGGGGGTCAACAGCCACACCCTGACTTGATATGACGTGATCCAGGAACTTAACCTCTTCCATCCAGAATTCGCATTTCGAGCCATTAGCATAAAGTTCCTTCTCTCGCAATACTCCCAGCACTTGCCGTAAATGCTCTTCGTGCTCCTCGTTACTCTTCGAGTAGATTAGAATGTCGTCTATGAACACCACCACGAACTTGTCCAGGAATGGCCTGAACACCCTGTTCATGTAGTCCATAATACTGCGGGTGCATTTGTAACTCCAAACGGCATCACGAGATACTCGTAGTGCCCGTATCAAGCCCTGAATGCGGTCTTCTGAATGTCAGCTTCTTTGACTCGGATCTGGTGATATCCCGACTTCAGATCTATCTTCAAGAAAACAACAGCTCCCCGAAGCTGATCCATCAAGTCATCTATCCGAGGCATCGGATAACGGTCCTTCACTGTCACCTTGTTGAGTTGTCGGTAGTCCACGCATAGTCTGGACCTCCCATCATTCTTCTTTACCAACAACACAAGTGCACACAAACGCACACAGGCGTACACCTTGGGGCGCAAAAGGGATTCCAAAGCTCACTCTTCCTTCGATTGACATTCCATCAATTGATATCAGAGTTCAAACATCTTAATATAATCAAACACTTAGTCTCAAGTATCACGGCAATGATACTAGCTACAGACAATCTCACAGCCAAGCAAACATCTTAGCAAACAAGTTCTACCCAAATCTCACCGCGGAAACCTAGAAATCACTTCTACCAAAAACAAAACACCAACGAGTTCGGAAACTCGTGTGCTCAAAACCCTAGTGCTCTGGTTTCTCAACCGGAGCTCTGATACCACAATATAACGCCTCGATTTCTCGAGTGTCACACAGTAACTAAACATCGTGATTTTTCGTAAAGAATTTTCGTCGATTCAATTATTAACCATTAGTTAGTGACAAAGATTCATTTTACCAAAACCCTTAACTTTAATCGCAAATCATTTAAGATCGAATCGCGCGAATAGATACGAATAAACGAATTAATTGAAATGATACTTGTAATTAAAAATAAAGTAACTGTGGCCACACCCATGTGTGTAAAAACCAAGTATGGAAATTATTAACTGATTACAACTGAAAATGAAACGATAGAATCATAATAAAAAGTTCAACGAAATAAGAAAGTAGTTAAAACTCGATGTATTCACTCCCAGTTTCCCAAAATAAACTACCCTCCAACTCAGTCTTCGTCGTCACTGGAGATCTCAACAAGCTCAACCCCAAATAAATCCTGGTCCTGGCGGCGCTTCTTCAAATGCGGCTCAGCTACTAGCAGAGACTCTAGTGGAAGATCAAAAGAACCAAACACACAACAAGCATTCTCAACGCCCCACCAATCTGGAACTTCAGGTACTCGACTATTCAACACTACGTTGTCGTCAAGCCTTGGCTCCTCAACTGGTGCCTGAACTGGAACCACATTCTGCTCTGCTGGTACTTGGACTTCGACAGCTACCTCTTCAGAAGGGTCTATCTCCAATTACAGCTGGATGAGCGACCCTTTTAACGATTCCTCAAATAAGCATTATACATCTCATATAAACAATCGTAATCATGTTCTCATGCTTGTAAATCATATCAAGTTCATCAAACAAGGCATCTAACGACTCATGCATGAAAACTAAAGAAAAGAATGGCCCGAACCCTTAGAAATAGGTTCGGCCGAACCATATATATGGCCCTAAGGTTTTCAAAAAAATTTCCTTCTTTCTTTTCAACCTCACAAGCCTTAGTCCAGCCCCCAAACATCAATCTGATCACCCAAATTTTCCAGACTTGAACAATCATCAATAATCATGTTGTAACAAGTTAAAAACAAGCCAAACTTAGCAAGTTGTCATAGTAATTTCAAATAAAATCATAGATCCATGGCCAGTACATCAAATAGAGATTAGTAAACATGGTATTCCAAGCAAAAAGGGTCCAGCAACCATCATGATCACAAAACTCATGCATAAGCAATCAAGATCATCACTTTTCTCATAGAATTTCATGGCAAAATCCCTAGACATCTACCCCTTCCTAAACCAGCCCTTACCTTGAATGAAAGGTGATGGAAAAGCAAAGGTTTGTGATGAAAAGAAGATCAACAAGCTGTTGTCCAATCACTCCTCTCCTTGCTCTCAACCGATCCCTCTCTCTCTCTCTCGCTTTCCCTCTCTCTCGCTCGCACACTCTCTCCCTTTCTCTCTCAATTTCTCTCACGGTCTCTCTTTCTTTCTCTCTTTTCTCTTCTCCTTTACTTCTGAGTTTCACGTGAAAGTAGTATGGTGAGACACTTCTAATTCTGATTGTGAGGAAAAACAAGGTTTCCCCCCCCCCTTCACTCCATACAAACCCGCGGCACACACAACACTTGGGCTAGGGTTCTCTTTTTTTCTTTTTAATTCTAGCCCAAGCCCAAAACTAAGCAATCAATCCTCTTAAGTTAATCAGATTAAAAGCCAAAAAATTCCCTCCCCCATCACACATGTGGCCGACGGCCACAAGGAGCTTTAGGGTTCCAAAACCCTAATCTCCTTCTTCTCCCAAGCCCATGCCAAACAAGCCCACTTCGGTTTTTCTCATACACTACCTAGCCCACAACCTCTGATTAGATAATTAATTCAACAATTAATCACTAATTAAAAGGATTAATACAAAATACAATTTCTTACTTTTAGCAAAATTCGTAAGAATTGTACAGCCATACCTACAGTCACTAAAACGTGAATATCTCGGGCTACAGAGGTCGAAATGACATGAAACCGACGATAGAATTTAGCTAACTCAGAGAGCTACAACTCTCATGAAGAAAGCTTCTCAAGATTAGGTCGTTAAGACCTCTCAAAAATTCACACAAAGTCACGGACAGATTCCCAAGAAACTCAAACTTCACCAAAAACTTCTTATTTATTCATTAACTCACATAAGTAATACAATAGTAAGATTTGGGTCTTACAACAGCGGTGTTGTTGTTGAATGGAATTGAGACTGCAGTGGAAGAGGAGCAAGTCGCAGCGGTGGCTGGGAAAGCTTCCGAAGCAGAGAAAGACTTGATCTCTGAGGAGATGCAGAAATCCAATCTTGAAGTGGCGGAGGAAGAGCGAGTAGCGGCGGAGGTATCACCGGCGAATTCAGAAACCGCGAAGAAGACAGTGCAATCCGCGGCGGTGGCGATTCAGAGTTTCGATCTTGAACCAGCGATATGGAAGGAAGAGCGAGCTTTTCTGGAGGCCAAGACACTAGTCTTGAATCTCTCAATGCCGGAGAAGCGAGAGGAAGATGGAGCAGGGAAGATTTTCCGTCGAGTCGCCATGAGGCTGGAGAAGGCGATTTGTCCGCCGGCGAAATCCCTGGATCCACCTTGTAGTGCGTTGGAAATCGCAAAGCTTGGAGAGGCGGAGTTGTGTCCACTCTGGAGTTGTTGGAGGGTGGCGCAACCATTTCCACCACCGGCGAAACCGCCAGATTTGTGGGGTGGTGGCGGCGGTGGCTTTGACTTGGCGCCGCTGGAAGGTCGAGCTGTGAGGAAGGGAGAACGCGCAGTGGGTTCGAATTGGGAAACGCGCACAATGCTGAGGGTAAAGTCTAGGCTTCCAAAACCAATGGGCCAAGCCCAAAGCTTAGAGGGGAGGAAATGGTCTTTACAACAGTATAGAGAAGACAAATTGGTATGTTGGCCTACCTTCTCATACTCTAGGCTAAAAATGAATTTACTCTGGACTGAGCGAGCCCCTCGAGGGCTACGCCCAGGGGTTCTCGCCTAGGAGCGGACACCTAGCCTTGAGTTGGGCCTCCAATAGCGAGGCCCAACTGGCCCATTAGAGTTAGTTACACGCTTCAAGGCCCAGCCCCTAGCCTATAAATAGGGGGCGGTTACCAATTGTAAGGGACTTTTCCCCATTTCTTGAATACACTCATATGAATTCAGCTATTCTCTCTCTAGATTCTTTTTTTGTGCACTCTATGGGCACTATACCCTATCTCTATGTTCTTGGCAGGAACATTTGGTGCCGTCTGTGGGGATCGGTAAATTTTCTACTCCCAGATCATGTGGATTGATTGCATAACCGATTTCACTCTTGAATATCTTGATTTTTCAACGAATTCCGACGAAAGAATTGAGGTGCGTGAAAAAGCTATGGAGTTTCTACGTGTTTGCTGAAATGAGATCATGGAAAGAATGATCAATTCCTTTTCTGAGGTGGCTGTGCAACGTGGAAGAAGTGATGAAGTGGATTTTCAGATCCAAATCGGCGTTCTCTAGAAAAGATCTGGATCGGAAACGATGAACGTAATGGGAAGCACGTTGAGGAACAGATCGGTGGTGATGCGAAGGGAAAGAAACAAGGTTCGTTCGCAAGGGAAGGTCCAAGTCAAGAGATTGGGAGGAGCGACGATCAAGAATAGCGGCGAGCTTGAATTTCGACTTGATGATGGTTCTGGAGGAGAGCCTCGGAGGCAAGAATGATAGTGTGAATGGAGTTTCAAGGTCTGACGAAGAAGAAGTCAAGAAGTGAAAAACAGAGTGAGATGAATGAGAAGAAGATCGGGACGATGAAGATCGCTTTCTCAACGCCGACGGACTCAAGGTGATGAGGAAGATTAAAACAGAGGCCGAGGATCTGTGCAGAACTCATGGCAATAAGCGGAAATTGGAAGGAATTTCGAGCCAACCTTCATCTACTACTCATGATGGCGCACTCGGTCGTAGCAGCGGAGAAGAGGAAGTGCGAACGCGTGAGGAGCAGAACCAGTTCCAAGAACGTTTTTGCTTGGGTGGTTGAAGTTCGGCGAGTAAGTGTGGCGGTTGGAGTTCTGCAAGCAAGTGTCGCTGGCGATAGAGGTCGGCGGCGAGCAAGTGTCGTTGGCGAGCAAGTGTCGCTGGCGAGCAAGTGTTGCTGGCGATGGAGGTCCGCGGCGAGCAAGTGTCGCCGGCGAGGGAGTTCGGTAGCGAGCAAGTATCACTGGCGTTGAAGCATGGCGAGCACGTTCTGTTTCAGCGACGGAAGTTTGGTGAACAAAATGTAGCTATGGTTAAGTCCGGCGAACACATATTGCTATAATCCATGAGCGGAATTCATGAACGGAACCAAATATACATCAATTCTTTCAATCTTTTCCTCTATCTTTCATTTGATTCCTTTTCCATTGTTGGTAGTTCTGGATTTCATTGTTCAGAAGCTGATAATGTCTTCATTGTGTTTGATTCATGGAAAAAAGGAACATGCCAGATCAAGACGAAGGAACAGAGGAATTACGCGCGCCAACTATTCGACGAAATTGGTGAACGATCTATGCGCTTCGGTTTTGCATATTTAAACACAAAGATCTACTCAAACTCCCTGCTGCGCCTGCAATTTCTACTGGAGAATGACGCATCTGAGGACCGCGTAGAATCTGGAAGGGAGATTTCATGCCCGAGAAATAAAATAAAAAGAGCGGCAAGACAGGGGCGGAGCACAACGTCGAATGCAATCACGGTTATGTCACAGGAACTGCTAGAAAGGAAATGCTTGAAGGAAAAACAAAATAGGAAGGAGCCTCCTTCAATTGGGAATCTACTTTTTGGAAAATGCATGAGATATGGAACCGAGACAACATATTGGGTTTGCATAATTTATGAACTCTTATTTGCCTTTAGCCATCATAACATGATTGAGTGGTGTCACAAAGTGAGTTAGAGCTTGCAACTCTTATCTGATTAGCATATACAATTTATTCAAGCATGATAATTTTTATGTGACTATTTGCTTGTGTGTTAAATGAATGCCACATGCCTCTTTTGAAAAAGCCTCCCCGAAATAAGGGTCGAGCATCTATCAAAAAAGCCTCCCCGAAATAAGGGACGAGCATCTATGACTAGGCGAAGCCTTGGGCACCCCGAATGGCCATTGGGACCCGAGCACCTTGGCCCCGAGCGGCCAAAACCACCGTCATTTTATTTTGGCGGGGTCGCACCTTTTTGAGGTATGGTGCAAAGCCCTCGTCACTTGGCGAGGCCGCCCCTGATCTTACGGGCGAATTCGTGTGACCAAAGCCCTCGTCATCAAGCATGGTGAGGCGAAGCCCTTGTCATCTTCTTGGCAAGGCAAAAGCCCTCGTCACTTGGCGAGGCCGCACCTGATCTTACGGGAAAAGGTGTGACCAAAGCCCTCGTCATCAAGCATGGCGAGGCGAAGCCCTTGTCATCTTCTTGGCAAGGCAAAAGCCCTCGTCACTTGGCGAGGCCGCACCTGACCCTGCAGGCGAAGGTGTGACCAAAGCCCTCGTCATCAAGCATGGCGAGGCGAAGCCCTTGTCATCTTCTTGGCAAGGCCAAAGCCCTTGTCACTTGGCGAGGCCGGACAATGATCTTACGGGAGAAGCGTGTGACCAAAGCCCTCGTCATCAAACATGGCGAGGCGAAGCCCTTGTCATCTTCTTGGCAAGGCAAAAGCCCTTGTCACTTGGCGAGGCCGGACAATGATCTTACGGGAGAAGCGTGTGACCAAAGCCCTCGTCATCAAACATGGCGAGGCGAAGCCCTTGTCATCTTCTTGGCAAGGAAAAAGCCCTTGTCACTTGGCGAGGCCGGACAATGATCTTACGGGAGAAGCGTGTGACCAAAGCCCTCGTCATCAAACATGGCGAGGCGAAGCCCTTGTCATCTTCTTGGCAAGGCCACATAATGATCTTACGGGAAAAGAGTGTGAATAAAGCCTCGGCTCAAACACTGAGCAAAAGTCCTAGTCAGACTCAGCTGGTCCACATAGACCTAGCCTGATATCGCCGGACGGGTGGCGACCTACCGCTAAATGGGTGGCGACCTACCGCTAAACAGTGGCGACCCCACGCTGAAAAGGAAACATCTTTAGTGATTGAGTGGTTTGAGTGATCACATGCATATATCTGCATTATTTGATTCGATATACCACGCAAGGAGAGAAATAGTGAAATTAGAATTGTGATTCTTAAGGCACTGATGGTTATATTGTGAGCAGGAAACAAGTCAAACGGGATGGCAATGGCAAGGCGGCGAGTGAGAGACTTAGACATGAAGCTTGGCAGACTTGTGGACTGGTCGAGAGAGTGCATGCTTATTGGGCGAATCGATCGTCTCCTGGAGATGGTGCGGTGGAGACTTCAGCTTGAAGACACACTTTGCCCTCATACTTCGAGCTCGGTGTCTTGTGGACTTGTGGACTGGTTGAGTCCCCTCGTCACATTAGGGAACTCACCCAGGAAGTAGCTTGATTCATAAAGACGCTGCAAGGAGCGAGGGCGAAGAGAGATTGGCAAGTGACCATGTCACTAGGCGAGCGAGTTTCTACTCAGCGAGTCACCTCACATGCGGCGGGCCATCACGACCCTTTTTGTCATATATGCATATGTACACTATTTTTCTAGTTCCCACGTCGCTTGGCGGATCATGTACTTGAGTATTTTCTTGCGCCAATTGGCGGTTCATGTTTCGTTTACGCCATGTTGGCGACCTACACGCTTTATATAGACGGTGTTGATCCCGCCAAGTGGCGTGGTTAGGTGATCTCTCAGGCGGGGAAGCTATTGCAACTAGAAGCTTGGGAATAGTTCCTGCGCTTGGTCGAAACCGCCAGCCGAGGAACGCCGTACCAAGTGGAAGGTTGCAACGGGCGACCTGCTAGAGGGATCAGAAGGGAACGGAGATTAGTGGTCACATTTCTAAGACACGCTTAGCTCTCATGCTTCGAGCTCGGTGTCTTGTGGACTTGTGGACTGGGCGAGCCTCTCGAGGAGCTACGCCCAGGGGTTCTCGCCTAGGAGCGGACACCTAGCCTGGAGTTGGGCCTCCAATAGCGAGGCCCAACTGGCCCATTAGAGTTAGTTACACGCTTCAAGGCCCAGCCCCTAGCCTATAAATAGGGGCAGTTACCAATTGTAAGAGTTTTTTTCCCCATTTCTTGAATACACTCATATAAATTCAGCTATTCTCTCTCTAGATTCTTTTTTGGTGCACTCTATAGGCACTATACCCTATCTCTATGTTCTTTGTAACGCCCCGATTTCTCGAGGGTCACTTTAGTAACCTTTTCTAAAAACGTGTGTAAATTTACAGTAAATAAAAGATAGAATAAATGCTGAATAAACTTCATTTTATTTAATAGACCAAGGCTTTTTATTACATCAAGACTCAATAAAGGAAACTAGTGCTTTCAACCTTACTTAAGCTCATCCACATACACGATGGCTTTAAGAAGGTATCGAGCCCTAAAACAACACTCGACCTCACCCCCCAGTACAGACGCATAACAATTTCCCAACCCGACTCAGACGATGCCTCTGGCCCTAAAAGCTTCATCCACGGCCTCCCTGATCAATGTCCGAAGCCTCTGCTCCTGGCGCTCGATCACCCTGCCGAACATCTCCTCCATGCGAGCCTCCGGGGTAGGAGGGTCAGATACAGGCGATGCCGGGAAGTAATCTGAAGAATCAGGCCCAGGTGGGGGCGGTGTGAACACGGTCGGTGGTGATGAGCCCTCCGAAGGGTCCGTCTCCATAGTGGACTCCTCGTCGTCAGGTGGTGCGAACCGCGCGGGAGGATAGGGGAACTATCATGTCTCTAAGTCATAGTTAGTCAATGTATGGTAAGTATGCATGCAGACGCTTTGGATATCCTCAAGCCGATCCCTCTTGGAAAGGCTGGACGAACACGACTCCGCGATCGGGGATGGACCTCTCCAACACACCGCTGCCCAACAGCTTGAAGATAGGGGTTGGACCTCTCCAACATCGCCGTATCTTGCTCGTCCTTATTCAGGGCCTCCCCTGAATGTCACCATCGACTAGCCCAATCCAGGTCACTAGCCGTGGCCAACCAAGCCCAACCCAGGTCACTTGGTCCACAATACATGTCATGCAAGTCAGTCATCATCACTAGGCCCTAAGCCCATCATGTTCATCTCTTATGAACAACATATCATCGCATAATAACTTGCATGCATAGCAATAAATATAGCTAACACCCTAGGCATATATGCATGTTCATAATGACACTAGCTAGCATTTATTGCATCATCATCATATAGCATATCTAGTACATACATCATCAATAGTCCATCATGCTTGCTAACAATCACAATCACAAACAATTTATCTAGGCCGAGGCCGAAGTGCCCTTACCTTAGTCACAGCAGAACATGTCCTAGGACTTTGGATTTGGCGGGATCACGCTCGCTCCGAACTTCCTAGTCATGTGGACAGAGTAACGGTACGAATTAGTAGTCGTTTAGCGATAATATATCCCTTCCCCGTCGTTTCCATAATACTATCTTAAAAACCTCGAAAAATCAAAACTTTCTCTTTCATAAGATCAAAACCTCTTTTCTAAAATAATTGTTTGAAGATCATAAGAACGTTATAAGAACATCATGAATTTCTTAAGAAAAACCCCCAAAATCATAAACATTCCTAAGCAACTCGATCAAGACCATTCTCTTCTGGTTTTTGGCATATCAACTTAAGCTGCAACCACAGAGCATATTGAGAATGACCTTGGTCAAGGCTTAGAAACTAAAGCAATAAAAATAAAAGAAAGACAAGAGAGGGAAAGAGAGCTCACGCAAATGCAGAGGAGAGGAGAGCTCTTGGTGTGAAGAAATGAGAGGGAGGAGCTCTCTATTTATAGTGAGAGGTGAGAGCAAAGCATTAATTGCTTTTCTTCCTCTCCAAGTGAGGCCCATGGCCGCACCCCCCTTCAGCCCATTCTAGGGTTTTCAAAGTTTTCCAAACTCCCCATATTTTGCCCTCAAATTTAGGTTTATTTCCTAATTAAACCCTTAAGAAAATAGCATTTAAATCCCTAATTAATTAAAATAATCAAATCTGAATCACCAAGGTTTTAAATCAGATGTGGAGAGATCCTTGGAAGTTTTAAAAATTTAGAAATCAATCCCCCATTAATAGAAAGTCAAAGAATCAAAAATCCATAATATATCTCCATCATAAAACCTAGCTAGAAAAGGAATTTTTGCAAAAGTCTTCTTTTTCCTTCCTCCACAAGTCTTGGCCGACCACACACTCTCCATGCTCTGATTTTCACCAAAAATTTTAAAATAATAATTTAAATAAAAACCCCAAAATAATTAATGCATTAAATGCATCATTTCCCTCCTAAATGCACCAAAACTTCAATTTTAAAATCAAAAATCCTTATCAATAATTTTGGCTCCGAAAATTCGTGCACCAGCTCCATAATGTCTCAAAAATATTTTCAGAATTAATTTTGATATTAAACCATAGGTTAAAATTATTTAAATGCATTTTATTTAAATAAAACCCCATTTTATTTAAATAAAACCTTCAAAAATAATACCAAGGAATATTCTCTCCTAGAATATTCTTAAAATCATGCCCAGCACCTCCCCATAAGGTGCGGCCCACGAAATCGTCATCGTCGACTCGATTCGCCAACTCATCGCTGCTGTCGGGTCGATTTTGACCTAAAAGTCGCCGCCGCCGAACCCTAGCAATATTACAGTCAAAATGCTCGTATCGTCGCGCTCATCAACGTCTAGAGGTTTCTAGGACTTAATATTGCTTCTAACAATTAATCACCTTTTTAAAAGACATAATATCACATATAGCACAAGCAATTCACAGAATATTATTTAATATTATTATTAAAATAGTATGCCCTAAAACCGGGTCTTACATTCTTGGCGGGAACATACTCATTTACCCATTTACAGTTAAGTCTGCCACACATGTCCCAAGCAGCAACAAGTGTCCTGTTGAATCGAAATTCAATGGTAGAGTATGAGTGGGTCAAGTCCAAATTACAGAAGGGGTTCGAGAGGCATCAAAAGCCCAAAATAGTTTGGATTTCATTGACCTAATTCAGCTTAATAATTGCTACGTTACAGTCTTTGAGTTTTTACAAGTTGAAGCTGGTTGTGGGAAGGAAAATGGTTTGGGAGTTATTAGTTTGAGGAGCCTAGCTGTTGCAGATTTCACTAGGTTGCTACTTCAAAGGTTAAAGAACCACATCAGAATCTGTTTTCATTGTTCTGGGGGTTGGCCCAACACATCACATATGGCTGAACTTTTGCAAAGGAGGCTAAGCTATAAGTTGGAGTGGTATTCAGTTCCAGAATTGCTATTCCATTGGCAAACAAGTGCTTGGTCATGTAACCCACATGTCTTAGCTGATTTAGTTACTGGGTTTCAAAGTTTGAATTCTCAAATTGCTTAATCTCAGCATATTGGTGAAATTTTGGGGGCTGATTCAATTACTGCACTACTTGTGAATTTGTTGGCTGGTTATGGGAAGATGCTTTCCAATACTTACAGGGCTGGAGTTTGGTGATTTCGGCAGTGGGATCCAGGTGGACGTGGTATTCCATTTAGCCATTTACATGAGGCAGCAGGGAACATCACCCATTTCAAAGGGTCAAAGTGAATTATGCAAATGTTATGCTACGAAGATTTGGGTGACTTCCAAGCTTCTGTTAAATCTTTGGAGTTGACTACAAATGAGAGCATTGAAGAAGAGCAATGAGATCCTGGTGGCAGCTGTAATAGTCAACATTAGAACTGTGGAAAAGTTGTTCTTTTTGTAGCTGTATTTGGTCCTTCACCTTGAGGACAAGGTGAATTTTCAAGGGGGAAGTATTGATATGAACTCAAGGTTAGGGGTTAGTTAGTTAGTTAGTTATACTTAGTGAGTTAGTTAGAATGTTATTGAGGCATGTAACCTATAAATAACAGACATTAGAGAGTTAGGGGTATCTTGTTATTCATTTGGGAATTGGGTTCTTGAGAGAGAAGTGGTTCTCTCTTGGGTTAGAGAAGGTGTTTGGTATCCTTCCTTGTATCTTTCCCCTAATCCCTAATTGGGAATTATGGTTCTTCTATCAATAAACTACTGCTAATTTTCTGGTTTTTATCAGGGAAGGTCCAGGGTTCAAACCTTGAAGAGGGATGTTTGGAACTTACTAACAACTATTTTCAAAAAAAAAAAACTTACTAACAACTAAGCACTAACATTTACCTATAAATAAAATAAAAAACTGGTAATGGAACTTGCTTCTATCCGTTTTTTCAAGCCAAATATATCTCTCTTTCTTCCTTCAATAAGCCAAATATATCTTAGCTGGAACAATAGGTTAGTCATTTCATCCACATGACAAGACTCCAAGTTAAGGTTGTATTACTTCCAAATAGATAAGATCATGGGAAAGAGTGAGTGATGACGTGAAGCTGTTGGGGGCATGGCAAAGTCCAGTTACACTGAGAGCAAGGATAGCTCTTAACATCAAATCGGTTGAGTATGAGTTCATTGAGGAATCATTTGAGCCCAAAAGCCAGCTTCTTCTTCAATCTAACCCTGTTCATCAGAAAGTTCCAGTTTTCTTTCATAAGGACAAACCCATTTGCGAGTCTTTGGTCATTGTGCAGTATGTTGATGAGGTCTGGTCCTCTGCCTCTCCCATTCTCCCTTCTGATCCTTATGAACGCGCCATTGCTCGTTTCTGGGCTGCCTTTATTGATGAGAAGGTATAATATCTTTTCTAAATTAAATCCCATGCGTCACTCTTTTTATTTTTCTGAATTTGTTTACCATCATTATCAATATTCTTCATTCATCAACTCAAACATAGACTAGAATTATGAAGATTAAAATATGAGCTTGGAAACATGAACCACCAATAGTAACAATACCCCCACATACACCCATTTTTTCTCTCTATCCCTTTTTCCCTATTACATTACATATATAATTTTTTTCTAGAACTTGGAAGTACAGGCCAATATAAATGTAACAAAAAATTGAGGTTTAAGGGCTAATGGGGTCAGGGGTGTGCAACAAACATTATACAGATACTTGAGTTATAAACGGTCATGTTTCTTCCAATTATCGAATGTGGGACTTAGTTTTAGCTGAGGCGACATTTGCATTTGTCCATAATGTCATCTAATAAGGACTGGAAGCAACTTCCACCGCAGTGTGTCAACCAAAATTGCAAAGTTTAATTTTGTTTTCACGTCCAAACTTTGGGCCAAGATGGCTGCTGCTTCTACTCCAAAGTAAATTAATGCTCCTTCAACTAATCAGTGAAATATGTTGTGTTGCTGAGATTCTGATTTTCGTTATTAGAATTTGGATTTGGAATAAGAGTACGGCGAGCGGGCTTATATAGCATGGTCCTCGTAATGTTTAGTTCATGTAACATCTACGATCTATTTACATATTTTTACTGATTGATGTATGTGTTTGGATTTGAGTTAAAATGATTTTTATTTGGTTCAAAAAGTAGGGAAATTTTTTCAAACACATATGTAGCATTAGGAGACGGGACATGACATAATATAATTGTATGATAACAGAATCTTAATTTTAATTACATATATAACCTGACATATTAAATATTCGGTTGACAACGATACAAAAATGAACTTGTCAGATTGCTTGGTGTGAGCTTACATATATAACCTAATGATAGAGATCGGACCAGCCCATTCATAGACTCTTTTCCAAGGAATAGGATGTCCAATTACAAGGTCCAAGCCTAAAGGAATGAATCAAGCTTTGCAAGGATTTTTCCTTCAAATTACGAATGATGGTTTGGACCCAACATGAAGGCAGATTTGTCAAGAGCCCAATCTTCATGTTAAAGATGCATTCATGAGCTGAAATTATACAAATTAGAGACTAATAATTATTGGTACCAAAAGATATGATTTGGGAACACAAAGGATCGTCTTGAAAACCGGTGACAAAAGATAGGAACTTGACCCTAACCGCGACCTGCCGGTAGAACCAAAGTTATCAAAGATAAAAGGGGAACTTGACCCTAACCGCGACCTGCCGGTAGAACCAAAGTTATCAAGTTTAGTTCTTAACCCAAGAACAAATGGGAAGCTCTCACAATATGAGAAAACTCAATATCATTCAGATTCAAAAACTGATTTGTTCCATACATTGAGTCCCTATTTATAGGCTAAGTGGGATGCTACTCTTTCCAATAAGTAATAATGTTCCCACTAACATTTAATAGACTCCACTAGAGATTTATAGCTCCACTAGCATTGGAAACTTGAGTAAAAACCCACTATTCCTAAAGATGAGTCAAAGGCTCATAAAAGACATTAAAAACCAACTAGGGGGAATACAAAATGTCATCAGAAAATTCACCCCTAAATTAAATACGAAAATTCAAAAGAGAATAAAAATATTGGACTTATTTTATAGTTATGAAGGTCCAATAATTATTAGTCTCTAATTTGTATAATTTCAGCTCATGAATGCATCTTTAACATGGAGATTGGGCTCTTGACAAATCTGCCTTCATGTTGGGTCCAAACCATCATTCTTAATTTGAATGAAAAATCCTTGCAAAGCTTGATTCATTCCTTTAGGCTTGGACCTTGTAATTGGACATCCTATTCCTTGGAAAAGAGTCTATGAATGGGCTGGTCCGATCTCTATCACCTAACATATTTAACTTATTCATAGTGTGTTTTTTCCGGATGTCAGATTGCTTGTTGTAAGCTTCATTGTTTAAGACCTTGTTGTACATGGGTTGAAATATGCCTTGCGTTTCTTTTAATTCATTTTTCTTTTCAAAAAAAATTTATAGTGCGTTTTTATTTGCAAATTAAAAAATAACGATTTTCAGCTTTCTAAAAAAAGATGTTAATTTTTAGAGATTTTGAAAAAAAAATACTTTTACAAAGTTAAAATTATATTATTAAAAAGCTTGAAGGCTTGTAAAGTCATATTATAAAGAAAAAGTAAAATAATTATCTGTCTTAGATGGTTCGTTCCTCTTCTCCATCTCTGTCTAGGGTTCCTCTCCAAATCTCAGGCATGCGGCAGCGCGTGCCTTTGTCTAGCGATGGCCTAGCCCAAGAGAATGATGCGGTTGACGAAGAGGACCTCTTTGGCGAGAGTGATGGAGTAGATTGGGCTAAAGGAAAAAGAAGGCTGGTCGATGGGATCCCCAATCCCGTTGACTATTTCCAGATCTGTGGTCTCTTTGGTCACATCGGAAGCTTGGTTAATGTCTTTGTTTAGAGACAAAGGCGCTGGGCATGTCGGTTCTGCTTTGTAAAGTACCCGTCCCTGAAGCTGGCCACACGCGCGATTAACTTGCTCAACGAGGCTTTTGTGTGGGGCTCGTTCGTTTCGGTAGCTCTAGCAAGGTTTCCGAGGTCAGGGAGTGCTGAGCTGAGTTTTGATGAGGGTTTTTCAGTGCCACCGTCGGTGGAGGTTCATGGAGTTGATGCTCTTTCAGCTGAAGAAGAAAGGATGATCTCAGGGCTCTCTAAGGATTCACCTTGCCTTGGTTGTCCGGCAATGGTCCTTTTCCCTGAGACCCTTGCGATCTTGGTTTGCTCTTTGTTGGGGTTTTTTCAGATCTTGGGGCTTTTGGGTTGTTCTGTCGGTGCTGGTTGCTCCGTTCCTGGTTCTGCCGTATGGACTTTTGGGGATGGCAATGTTCTTTGGGTTGTTTCTCTTAGGCATTAAGGGTTTTTCTGTCTCTTTTGGATCCCTTTGAGGAGGGTTGTGAATCTTGTCAATTTCCTCATCATTATATCAAATATAATTTTGCTTTCAAAATAAGAAAAGCTCGAAGGCTCTCAAGCATAGTAAATAATCCAGCCAACATCGGTGCCTACAAAAAAGCCTCTAGAAACTGCTAATGCGGCAAAAAGCGCCCCACACACACTCCAAGACTTTTGTCTGGAACACTTTATCCGAATCACTTAGATCCAGATGACGAATTGTGTTTAATGTTGCTTCAAGTGGCATAGCATCAATTACTCTTCCCTGGAGGCAGAACAACTCATTCTAAATTTTGCATTCCATTAGATGCTATAGAGACCTCAACATGTAATATAAAGCAGGGAAGTCTATGAGCAAAGCTTCTGCTTGAAACAAGCCTTATTATATGTGATGAAGCTCCAATGTTGAAAAAGTATTGTTTCGAAACTCTAGACGTTACACTCCAAGATTTAATGAGGTTGAAAAATGAAGACAACGTTAATAAACCTTTTGGAGGAAAAGTAGTAATACTTGGAGGTGATTTTAGACAAATACTACCTGTAATAACTTGAGGAAGCAGACAAGAAATAGTGGAAGCTACTGTAAACTCTTCCTCATTGTGGAAGCATTGCAAAGTTATGAAATTGTCCTGACCCATTAATGGAATTGATTAAATATACATATCCTGATCTTCCGCACAAATTGAAAGACCCGCAATTCTTTCAAGATAGATCAATACTACCCCTACACTAGAAGCTGTTGAAATGATAAACACTTACATGCTTGGCATGAGAGTTGCACCATAACATGAATATCTGAGCTCCGACTCTGCCTTGCAATCTGATGAGGTTTCTGAAATCCGATGTGAGTGGTTAACCACATAATTTTTGAACGACACTAAAAGTTCAGGAATGCCTAACAACAAACTATTATTGAAATTTGGTACTTCAATCATGCTTTTGAGAAATATAGACCAAGCAGCTATTATCACATGTAAAAATGCTAATGATAAAGTGCACATTTCACGAATGAACTTGGTTCCTTATGATTCTGAATTTCCAATTAAATTCAGAAAAAGACAATTTTCAATTACAGTATGCTTTGCGATGATCATAAACAAAAGTCAAGGACAAACACTATCTCAGGTTGGGCTCTTTCTTCCGAGGCCCGTCTTCATTCATGGTCAGTTATATGTAGCTCTCTCTAGAGTACGCTCAAGAAAGGGTCTTAAACTTTGTATACTTGATGTGGCGGGCAAACAACAGACCAGTACTGTAAATGTTGTGTTCAAGAAAGTTTTTGGAAATGTTTGATGTATACTACACAATTTCATTTATTTATTACATTTTTTCTTCATATATTATTACACGGTTGACTTATAAATGATTAACTTATTTACAATTTAAAAATTACAACATAAAATTCCATGCAACGCATGGGTTAAGTTTAGGATAAAACTTGTAATTTAATAGTTTCTTTGAAATTGTAAAAATGACAAAAGAAATAAAAGGAATGAAGATGATAAATCCTTATTTTTTTAATGTCTTTTATATTTATATAGAAACCCGGTGTAAGTGAAGTTCCACGGTATATTCAATTAGGGACATTTATGAATCTTTGTTCAACACATTGACCGTCAATTCATAGATCTCCCCTTTCTGTTTCCATGACGAACAGTGAGCTGAAGCTTATTGGTAAATGGTCGAGTCCGTACGTGATTAGGGTGAAGATTGCCCTCAGAATCAAATCCCTTGAATATGAAAACCTTGAAGAGCACGAAACGTTCTCCCCCAAAAGCAACCTTCTTCTTCAATCCAACCCTGTTTATGCCAAAGTGTTCTCATCCACCATGGCAAACCAATCTGTGAGTCCATGCTCATAATTGAGTACATAGATGAAACTTGGTCTACTGGCCCTTCTATTCTCCCCTCCGATGCTTATGATCGAGCAGTTGCTAGGTTCTGGGTTGCTTACATACACGATAAGGTAACTTTTTTTTCTTCTTCTTTTCTTTGTATTTAGCCATAATTTATTTTACTTAATTTAGAATTAAATTTTAATTGAGTTTAATGATATGCATGTTACGTGGACATTCAATCACATTATTATGCCATGAACAATTACATTCATTTTTAATTTTAATTTAATGAAAAACATAGTTTCTGATTTGGCGGAAATCAATTGAATGTTTATGGGTAAACAAACGGTGCACAACCCTTGAATTTGATTTATGTTTGAGTACCTTTATGGAAAAGTTGAGTTTTGTATGGTATGTTATGAAATGCACTTGTCAAATATTAGAATTGATTATGTTTTAACGCATAAACAACTATTTGTTCCGGCAAGTAGACTTGATTTTGTAGAATTGATTCAAATTTACTGGTACACCCGTAGAATTGACTTTCACCTAGTAGAATTGGTTCTAAAGACTTGATTTTGCTTTTGAAACATGTTCTAGTGGTTTCCTACGATAGAAACCATTGTAACCGTTGATGAGGAAGAAAGGAAGCCATACTATGATATATTGGATGTAGTGCTTGAAAATATGGAGGATGCTTTCGTCAAATGCTGTAAAGAAAAGGCCTTTTTCGGTGGAGATAAAATTGGGTACCTTGATATTGCTTTTGGGAGCTTCCTGGGGTGGCTCAATGCCATAGAACAAGAGTATGAAAGGAAAGTTCCAGCTTTGGTTAAATGCGTTGAAAGGTTTGTTGCTGACCCTGCTGTCAAGGGGATTATACCTGAGACTGATAGAGTCGTTAAGCTTTCTAGGGCTTTTCGGATCAAATGGAGAGCTGAACTTGGTAAGAAATATAGTTATGAGTGCAAGTGATCGATCTTGTTGTATCATGAATAAGGTGAAAAGATAAAAGTGATCCTCGTGTGGTATGTGTTTGTTTCCCTTCCAGTTGCCCTTAATTTTCTTCTCTTCTCTCTTTTGTTCCTTTGGTCTGTACTCTCACTAGTGTTTTTACCCGTGCGATGTGTAAGACCCCGTTTTAGGGCATATTATTTTAATAATAATATTAAATAATATTCTGGGAATTGTTTGTGTTATATGTGATATGATGCCTTATTAATGACAATTATTTTATTAGGGACATTATTAGACCTTAACAATATCTAGATGACGATGTACTCGTCACTACGGTCGTTTTGACTGTAATATTGCTAGAGTTATTTTCCGACGACATTTAGGTCAAAATCGGCCCGACATCGGCGATGAGTTGGCGAATCGAGTCGACGAGAACGATTTCGCGGGCCACACCTCATGAGGAGGTGCTGGATATATTTCTAAAATATTCCATGAGGGAATATTCATTTCTTCTATTTTTTAGAGTTTTATTTAAATAAAAATGGGTTTTTATTTAAATAAAATGTATTTAATTATTTTAAAACCTATGATTTATTAAATAAACATTTTCAAAATTATTTTCTGGAGCATTTATGAGGGCTGGTCTAATATTTGGAGGGAGGAAGGAGAAAATGGTTTTTGAATTTCAAATTGGGGTTTTTATGGTGCATTAAGAAGAGATTTTTTTGTGATTAATGCACCTAATCACCTAAAAACAACCTTGTTTTGTGTTTGATGGTTTTCTTGTGTGAAAATCTGATCATAGTAGTATGTGGTGGGCGGCCAAGCTTGGAGAAGGAGGAGGGAAGGTGGTTTTCTTTCTTTTCCACTTAATGGCTAGTCTTTATGAAGGAGCAAATCAAGGGAGAAGAAGGAGATTCGTGAGAGAGCAAGGCAAGGGAGGAGAGTTGATCATCTTCTTCAACGATTCATCTTTTCCTTCAACTCTCTAGGAAAAGGTGAGGGCTTTTCCAATCTTGGGTAGAGTCTAGGCCTTTGTGAAGCATGTTTGGCTTGTATGCATGAAAAACTTGCTTGTGATGATGCTTGGTTGCTTCTGAAATTTGTGAAACGCTTATATGATGAATTGAGTCTCTCTTTGGAACATGTTTTAAGGTTATACTTCTGTTTTATTCTCCCTAATTGAGTGATGCCATGATTTATGAGAATTATTAGACCAAAACCTTGCTAAACTTGTCATATATGTGTGGATCTAAGTTGATAATCAATAACATGTGTTAGAATGAGTTGTATGATGATGCTTATGCATGAAAAGCTTGCTGGTTTTTGTATGTGATGCATGATTAAGCATGATAACAAGTTTTGGAAAACCCTACACCTATACATGGTACGGCCGAACCCTATTTCCTAGGGTTTAGGCGACTTTTCCTTATCTTCTTGACTAATTGTTGAAACTTGGTAAGTTACTGATTATTACTATTTGATATGTGAAAAAGCATGATTAATTGATGTATTATGGATGCTTGGCCGAAACCCAAGTGCTCTCTAGGGTTTAGGCATTGACTTGTCTACATGTTGAGAGTTTGCTTGAATATTTTCTATCTTTGTGAGGAATGGGACAAAACCCTAAACCTCTTGATGATTTTTTTCGGTACATACCTCTTGGTGATTAAATGTACATCCCGTACAAAAAAGAACTTTAATTATATGAAAATGAATTTTTACTAACGAATTAATTAAAATAATTATCTAAAAACTCAAGAGTCAATTACTATGCACTAACAACGCAAAAAAGATTACATAATTAAATTTGATTTTTTAAATATTTTATAATATTCATGAAAACGTTTTCTTTTTTGAAAAGTGAAATATGATATTAATAAAGAACTCTTGGGGACAAAGTTCCCCCCAGTGAACTGATAAAAAACTACAACTAAGAAAGGGAAACAGTAATTTGAAAAAAAGGAAAAAGCTACATAAGAGAAAGCACTAAAAATAACAGTGAACAACACCATGTGTGGGCAGCAACAACCAAAGTAAGTTCAAACAAAGCATCATACAGCAAGAAACTTTGTCTGTCAGCAAAAGGAAACAACATCATGTAGACTTATATTTCTAAACCTCGTATAATATAAGGTAGGGCACAATGTTTGAAGTAGAGACTTAGGCACAATGTTTTCATATAGCCAAGACAATCTCCAAACATAGAGCTCTTAATCATAAGGGAGGAATTCAAATAGGTCAAGCAACTCTTTCATAGTAGTAAGCGCACTTCATTCTCGGATTTCTTGTGAAGCATACTATGTGGAAAATACATTCATTCAAGTTTGGTCAAGCGTGGTCAAGCCACTTCCTTCTTTATAGAATCATGTCCAGTTCATCTTTCTAGTGAAACCATATGCTTAAACATCACTCCATTCTGCATTAGGATTCCACACAACAACACATTTTAATAAGGTATGGAATGGATGACAAATTTCTCTTAAAGGAATTAGATGAACAAAAAATGAAAGTATAGTTAAACACATACCCTTTACACTGTCTACTAAATACATGCTCCAATCTTCTTCCCCTTCAAGATCCTTTTCACCACCTAAATATGGAAGAATATAAGAATGAAGTTGAGTGGCTGGGAAATAGAGAACTAAATCAACGTACTTCAGTTTTCTCAATTATTTACATTGATCCATTGCAAACTTAAGTATTCTCAATTATTTACATTGATCCATTGAAGAATGAATTTCCATTATTTCACAGTCCTAGAATGAAGCAAAAAATGTGATATTGAAGAAGGAAGTGAGAATGGGGTAAAAAAAAAGAGTTCATTGAGAAAACACAAATCAAGTTGGTCTTTGAGTTATTAACACCTCCATTTAACCACACCTTTTTTATACATATGGAACCACACCTTGTATATACATATGGAAGCTTCTAATATAGTAGGGATATGCAGACATGGCCATCCTCATCACCTGCTCGCAGCCATAGTTGAAATATTATTCCATTGGACAATTAGATCCCGCCATCCCCTCTTTATGTTCTCTACCACAGAGAAGTTCCAATACCTGCATAATCAATAGTAACCTCAATTACACAATTGTAAAAAACATGCCCGGAATTACATCAAAAAAACTTGAAGGAAAAGGAACCCAAAGTAAGCAAGAAGACTTGTGAAGCAATCCTACACACCATGTATTTATGAAATACACTTATCTATTCAGCTAGGAAATACACTTATCTATCAGCTAGTTAGTAGAATACATTGGCGTCCTATGCCAATGTACTATACATGAAGAACAAAAGAATGTAATTTCAAGAAGGAAAAGAATGCATCAGAATGGGAGTGAGAAACACATTAAAAAATTAGGAGCAATACAAAACATCAACAATTGGTTCATTGCAATTCCCCAAATTACTCGAACTAAGAAAGGTTCTTTCCGTTCCTCTGCTGATTGCTTATTCTCTGCAACAATAGCCGCAACATTCACTTCCTGTTGCACCCGAACGACCGAAAATGATGAAGAAATAAAATTGAAAAATTAGAAAAGATAAAAATGATGAAGAATGTAGCAATCAAAATTCAAAATGAAAGAAGAAGATAAAGTTAAAAATGATATATTGGTGAGGAGAGTTCCGAAAGAGAAGAACAAAGGAGAAAAGGAAGAGATCGAGAGATTCGAATAGAGCCTACCCAAACAGAGGCAAAACGCCCATTTAATTAGAACCTTGTCAAACCTCCTTAGCATAGCCTGGGAAATACAAATAATATGATTTAGATCAAAGAAAGGATATCAATCTATGAAAGTAAAGATTTTTTTTTAAGAAAGAATAGTAAAACTTGATTTCAATACTTAAAAAATCAGAAGAAGCATATAACTTTCATACCTATGTATTAATGTATTAAACATGTAAACAATCTGATCACATGTTGAGTTCAGATAACAGATGAACCAAAACAATTTTGCAGTTAAATGAGCCACAACCCAGCATATAATTATCAATTTATGCTGCATGACAAAATAAATTAAGCATGATTGAAAAACACAGAACATAAAGTGTTGGCTCAGAAGCTAATTTGAGTTACCATCACATGATTATATCAGATCAAGTGTGTTCAGAAGCTAATTTCAAGCTATGAATCAGCAAAGACAAAGAGATATTTTTTCTTCCTATTCTTAGAGAGCCACGCCCAACCCCCTTTGTTCAGCCTCCACCAACAAATCCCCCATGGAATGAAACCACAATCTGAGAGGAAATAAAAAATTGATCTGGGAAGTAAAAGGGAAAATTACCTTGTGCGCAATCTGAGAGAAAGGTCATGAATGAGCAAACACCATCAACTCCAGAGGGTTTTTGGAAGCTCCAATTTCAGAATCTTGTGCGCCATTCCATTCAAATCAGACTCCAATTTCTCCAACTCTGAGTCGGAATCCACGACAGCGGGTTCCGTTGGAGGAGGAGGAGGGTTTCTAGCCGAGGGACCTTTGGGATCGGAGCTCGTAAAGGGCGCGAGAGCAGGAGAGGGACGGTGAACGCAACAGGGAGGGAGAGGAGTAGAATTCGAGCGATTGTGGCTCGGAGGATGAAACTGCGACGACCGCGGCTATGGGGGTGTCGTATAGGCGGGGGGAACGCCAGCGGCGAGGTATAAGTAGTGGCTCTCGAGGAAGAAGACGACTTCTGGTTATGGGATACTATAGAGCGGAGGAGGAGTGAGCTATGGCCAGATGTGCTTGGAAAATGAAGATAGAAGAAATAGGGAAAGAGATGAAGAGGAATAAGAAGACGGTGTGAGGTGAAAGGATGATATTGTGGAGGGTGACTGAATTTGGAATTTGAGCAGAATTTGAAAAATAATATGTTGTGGAGCACTAGTGGGTGAACCGAGGAGGTGAGTGGAAACAGGAGGTGAATGAATAAAGAGAACTTGGAAACAGAAAAGAAAATTCAAAATTTATGTTCTCTTCTGAAGGCTAGGGTGAACCACCTACCTAGGTGGTGCAACTTGCACCAACTTGCACCAGCTTTTTAGGCCACAGAAAATTAGGAAAAATAATTAAAAACTCAAAAATAAATGAATGGTTGTAAATAATCTAGGATAAGTTACCATTATATCCCTTCCCATATTACCATTATATCCCTTTCTCATATTACCATTATATCCCTCTGTATTTTTTATCTTTTGGATTATTACCCTTATACCCCTCCTCCATTATCCCCCTCCTCCACCTCATTCCCCACCTCATCCCTTCTGCAACTCATTTTTCTTCATCTGAGCAACTCCTGTGTCCTCCTTCTGAAACTCTGCAACTCCGATTCCTCTCCGCCGTCTTCTGTCGTCCCTACGGCCTCCACCCGTCGTTGGCTCTAAATCTGGTTAGTTGCTCCTTTTTCGATTTGCATCAAACCCTAGCCATCTCCATCCTCTCTTCCATAGCCGTCGAACTCACCACCTCCATTTCTTCTCCAAACTACCGTCGAACTCACCACTCCTCTCCTCTGTTCAAAATCGCATCACCATCCTCTTCCCAACTCCATAACCACATCACTTTCCTCAACCAATTCCAGAACCGTTCCTTCGAACTCCACCGCACCACCACGTCCTCCTCATTTTTAATCCTGTTGCTAATAGTTCCATTGTCCTCTCTCTCGAACTTCCGGCGTGTAGGACCACCACTGCACGATCGCTGGCGTAGATCTGAGGCGGTTCTGGCGCTGCTCCGACGCGGTCCTGATGTTGCTTCGAGGCTGCTCCGTCACGGCACGAAGAGGCTGAAGCAGCGAGGTGAATGGGACGCCCTCTGAGGCAGTTTGGAGTCTTCAACTCTGGAAAATTGGAAAAAAGGCTTGTGTTGCTGAAGTGCCATTCTTCTGAACCTGGATTTTCTCCTTTCTCATATATTTGGTGCTCTCTTTTCTTTCCTCATGTGTTCCATTAACTTATTTTGAATATACCTGCTTGATTCTTTTGATTATTACATAATACCAGGAACTTCCATTTTGTGATTTAATTGGTTTCTGGATGTCTCTTTCATAGTAGGCTTGTGTATATCCACTTACCAACATATATCATTGCACTTGAAACGGTGAAGGTAATGTTTAGAGTTCTGGATTTGTTAAGGTCTCTTGAAATTTCCTTGAGTCAAGTTCAATTCAATCAAAATGACGATGATAGTGATGAAGAAAGCATTCTGGTTTCCCTGGGATGGTCAAGCTTCAAAAGAAATGAGTGCCTTAGCCTACTAAATTCACTTTCTGAGTCAATTTCCCTTCCTGAGTATTCTTGGAGAGGCGATGTAGAAAATTTTTGCTTGTCCATTGCATGCATAATTTTATGCACTACATCAAGCTCTGTTAAACTATACACAGAACGGATGAGATCAGTGCAATTTCTAGTAGTTGATGAAGCAGCTCAATTAAAGGAATGTGAATCGACCATTCCATTGCAGCTTCCAGGTCTCCACCATTGCATCCTAATAGGTGATGAGAAACAGCTTCCAGCATTGGTTAAAAGCAGGGTACTTAACTTAAGCATTGCTTTTTTTGTAATTTTAATTATAGATTCCCTGCCATCATGAAAGATTGCTATCTAACATGCTTAAAATCATTAAATTTTTAGACTGCAGATAATGCTGAATTTGGAAGAAGTTTGTTTGAGAGGTTGGTGCTCTTAGGTTACAAGAAGCATATGCTTAATGTTCAGTATCGGGTGCATCCATCCATTAGCTTATTCCCATGCAAAGAGTTTTATGATGAAAAACTTACTGATGCCCCCACTGTCAAGGGAGAAAGCTATAATAGAAGTTTCCTTGAAGGTGAAATGTTTGGTTCTTATTCTTTTATCCATATAGCAAAGGGGAAAGAACAGTTTGGTCGTGAGCACAGTTTGAAGAACCAGGTTGAAGCTGCAGTTATTTCTGAGATAATTGGAAGCCATAAAAAATGTTAGTTTTATATATGTGCTGTAACTTTATAAGAAATCTTCAGCTTCAATAATGCATGGATATGAGTAACATTGTTCTATTTTGTTTTGCCAGAGTTTATGAGGACTAGGAAGAAAATTAGCATTGGAATTATATCTCCCTATAATTCTCAAGTTTATGAAATCCAACAGAAAATTAAGCACCACATTTCAGTTTCTGATCCTGACTTCTCTGTCAGTGTTCGTTCGGTTGATGGATTTAAAGGAGGGGAACAGGATGTTATAATAATTTCTACTGTGAGATCTAATCCTAGTGGAAAAGTGGGGTTTCTTTCCAATAGACAAAGAGCAAATGTTGCTATGACTAGGGCTAGGTATGTGATATTTGATGTTTATGTGGTTTTGTTATGCTGCAACTTCCAAGTTGATTGAAAAATGGGTTTATGCTTGTGCAGATATAGCCTTTGGATATTAGGAAATGCGGCAACACTGGTTAGCAGTGACACAGTGTGGAAGCAGGTAGTTCTTGATGCTAAGAAAAGAGATTGTTTCCATACAGCCGATAAGGACAATAAACTGGCTCGGGTTATTGAGGATGTTGTTTTTGAGCTTCAACTACTTGAAGAATCTGAGTCGATGTTTAAGAAACTGAATCTAGGGGAGAGGTCTTCCAGGTATGTCGAACCATAATACAATAACAATGCACACACACACACACACACACACATATATATATATATATATGTGTGTGTTTTGAAGAGTGTACTTAAAAAGGTGATGATAGCATTTCTGTTTGTTAGTTTGCTGTATAAATGAACTTTATAATTGTAACCTACCGGATCTTCAAACATGCACTAATCTGTGGTATTTGTTTTTTACAGGCCTCGGAAAGCAAGGAGGTGATAATGTGAGTCTCTCTCTGGTGAACTTAAAGTGAAGAGGTGTTAAGACCACTATGGACATGGAATCCTGAGGAGCATTTTTAGATTTTCAATCTTTGCGCAATGAACTGAAAGTTGTGATAGCATTTTGCAATGTAGTAAACTTAATTCCCCTTTCAAGGTTTTTGTTTTAAAAAAAATTGAACACTCTATATCTCTTTATTAGAGAGAGAGAGTGTTTCTCCAAACTCGCAAAAACTTAAAGCATCTAAAATGACGCCTAAAATGGTCAAGTGGGTTAGGCTTTTTTTTGTCAAAGTGGAATGCCACACGATAAAAACCGCTAATCTAATTGGGTCCAGACGGTAAGCCCAATTTCTCCATCTCGTATCGTGTCGGTCGGAATACAATCTCAAAACAACATCAATGGCCCAGGCCCAAACCTAAAACTCGTGAGGCCCATGTAGAAGCCCAAAACAAGATACAAAAAAGAAATATTGAAAATAAGAAAAATGCCAAGACCCCATTTGGAAACACACCTTAATTAAGCGCTTATGGTCATAAAAACTTATGACATAAGCGCTTACTCATAAGTTATTTTAAAATATTTATTGAAATAAATCGAATATAAGCTATATATAAGCTTAAGCTCTTTTTCATAAGCTATCCTGAATAGCTTATGAAAATAAGCTCAAACAGCTTATGGTAGGCCATAAGCTGTTTGCATAAGCTCTCCCAAACAATGACATAAGAGTTTATGCTATCAGATAAGCTCAAATAAGCTCTACCAAACTGGGCAAAAGCAATGAGAGCTATATTGAAAATCTATTTATAGTTTTTGGGATGATATCAAAGAGATGTTGATGGTGAGATTCTGGAATTAATCATAACTTGGTGTAGATTGAGAAAAATAATGATAATAATAATAATTTATTCCTACAGCTTTTCATTCGTCTATCACTTTTCCGCTTGTCGTGAATCATATATATCTTGTGTACACTGATTCTTTTTGAATTAAAGGAAACTAAGGCGAAGAAGTAGAAGGTTACAAGCTTTATTAAAAAGATGGAGAATTATCTTATCCAAATTTTAAATAGTCAGGATTCAGTAAAACAATTATCTATTATGGCTGCTTTTTCCCTTGGGGAAACCTTTGTTGGGTACCGGTTACTGGGGCAGGGTATGTGGTTACCGCAACAGAATTGAAGAGATTTGTTGTGAGTTAAAGGGGAATGGAATGAAAAGAAATCTTAAGTCTATTTTTATTGGACTATTATTGCTTTGAACATGGAATTAATCATAACTTGGTGTAGATTGAGAAAAATAATGAATTAATAATAATTTATTCTTACTGCTTTTCATTCGTCTATCACTTTTGCGCTTGTCGTGAATCATATGTATCTTGTGTACACTGATTCTTTTTGAATTAAAGGAAACTAAGGCGAAGAAGTAGAAGGTTACAAGCTTTATTAAAAAGATGGAGAATTATCTTATCCAAATTTTAAATAGTCAAGATTCAGTAAAACAATTATCTATTATGGCTGCTTTTTCCCTTGGGGAAATCTTTGTTGGGTACCGGTTACTGGGGCAGGGTATGTGGTTACCGCAACAGAATTGAAGAGATTTGTTGTGAGTTAAAGGGGAATGGAGGGAAAAGAAATCTTAAGTCTATTTTTATTGGACTATTATTGCTTTGAACATGGAATTAATCATAACTTGGTGTAGATTGAGAAAAATAATGATAATAATAATAATTTATTCTTACTGCTTTTCATTCGTCTATCACTTTTGCGCTTGTCGTGAATCATATGTATCTTATGTACACTGATTCTTTTTGAATTAAAGGAAACTAAGGCGAAGAAGTAGAAGGTTACAAGCTCTTACTGCTTTTCATTCGTCTATCACTTTTGTGCTTGTCGTGAATCATATGTATCTTGTGTACACTGATTCTTTTTGAATTAAAGGAAACTAAGGCAAAGAACAAAAAGGTTACAAGCTTTATTAAAAAGATGGAGAATTATCTTATCCAAATTTTAAATAGTCAAGATTCAGTAAAACAATTATCTATTATGGCTGCTTTTTCCCTTGGGGAAACCTTTGTTGGGTACCGGTTACTGGGGCAGGGTATGTGGTTACCGCAACAGAATTGAAGAGATTTGTTGTGAGTTAAAGGGGAATGGAGGGAAAAGAAATCTTAAGTCTATTTTTATTGGACTATTATTGCTTTGAACATGGAATTAATCATAACTTGGTGTAGATTGAGAAAAATAATGATAATAATAATAATTTATTCCTACAGCTTTTCATTCGTCTATCACTTTTGCGCTTGTCGTGAATCATATGTATCTTGTGTACACTGATTCTTTTTGAATTAAAGGAAACTAAGGCGAAGAAGTAGAAGGTTACAAGCTTTATTAAAAAGATGGAGAATTATCTTATCCAAATTTTAAATAGTCAAGATTCAGTAAAACAATTATCTATTATGACTGCTTTTTCCCTTGGGGAAACCTTTGTTGGGTACCGGTTACTGGGGCAGGGTATGTGGTTACCGCAACAGAATTGAAGAGATTTGTTGTTAATTAAAGGGGAATGGAGGGAAAAGAAATCTTAAGTCTATTTTTATTGGACTATTATTGCTTTGAACATGGAATTAATCATAACTTGGTGTAGATTGAGAAAAATAATGATAATAATAATAATTTATTCCTACAGCTTTTCATTCGTCTATCACTTTTGCGCTTGTCGTGAATCATATGTATCTTGTGTACACTGATTCTTTTTGAATTAAAGAAAACTAAGGCGAAGAAGTAGAAGGTTACAAGCTTTATTAAAAAGATGGAGAATTATCTTATCCAAATTTTAAATAATCAAGATTCAGTAAAACAATTATCTATTATGGCTGCTTTTTCCCTTGGGGAAACCTTTGTTGGGTACCGGTTACTGGGGCAGGGTATGTGGTTACCGCAACAGAATTGAAGAGATTTGTTGTTAATTAAAGGGGAATGGAGGGAAAAGAAATCTTAAGTCTATTTTTATTGGACTATTATTGCTTTGAACATGGAATTAATCATAACTTGGTGTAGATTGAGAAAAATAATGATAATAATAATAATTTATTCCTACAGCTTTTCATTCGTCTATCACTTTTGCGCTTGTCGTGAATCATATGTATCTTGTGTACACTGATTCTTTTTGAATTAAAGAAAACTAAGGCGAAGTAGTAGAAGGTTACAAGCTTTATTAAAAAGATGGAGAATTATCTTATCCAAATTTTAAATAATCAAGATTCAGTAAAACAATTATCTATTATGGCTGCTTTTTCCCTTGGGGAAACCTTTGTTGGGTACCGGTTACTGGGGCAGGGTATGTGGTTACCGCAACAGAATTGAAGAGATTTGTTGTGAATTAAAGGGGAATGGAGGGAAAAGAAATCTTAAGTCTATTTTTATTGGACTATTATTACTTTGAACATGGAATTAATCATAACTTGGTGTAGATTAAGAAAAATAATGATAATAATAATAATTTATTCTTACTGCTTTTCATTCGTCTATCACTTTTGCGCTTGTCGTGAATCATATGTATCTTGTGTACACTGAATCTTTTTGAATTAAAGGAAACTAAGGCGAAGAAGTAGAAGGTTACAAGCTTTATTAAAAAGATGGAGAATTATCTTATCCAACTTTTAAATAGTCAAGATTCAGTAAAACAATTATCTATTATGGCGGCTTTTTCCCTTGGGGAAACCTTTGTTGGGTACCGGTTACTGGGGCAGGGTATGTGGTTACCGAAACAGAATTGAAGAGATTTGTTGTGAGTTAAAGGGGAATGGAGGGAAAAGAAATCTTAAGTCTATTTTTATTGGACTATTATTACTTTGAACATGGAATTAATCATAACTTGGAGTAGATTAAGAAAAATAATGATAATAATAATAATTTATTCTTACGGCTTTTCATTCGTCTATCACTTTTGCGCTTGTCGTGAATCATATGTATCTTGTGTACACTGATTCTTTTTGAATTAAAGGAAACTAAGGCGAAGAACTAGACGGTTACAAGCTTTATTAAAAAGATGGAGAATTATCTTATCCAACTTTTAAATAGTCAAGATTCAGTGAAACAATTATCTATTATGGCTGCTTTTTCCCTTGGGGAAACCTTTGTTGGGTACCGGTTACTGGGGCAGGGTATGTGGTTACCGAAACAGAATTGAAGAGATTTGTTGTGAGTTAAAGGGGAATGGAGGGAAAAGAAATCTTAAGTCTATTTTTATTGGACTATTATTACTTTGAACATGGAATTAATCATAACTTGGAGTAGATTAAGAAAAATAATGATAATAATAATAATTTATTCTTACGGCTTTTCATTCGTCTATCACTTTTGCGCTTGTCGTGAATCATATGTATCTTGTGTACACTGATTCTTTTTGAATTAAAGGAAACTAAGGCGAAGTAGTAGAAGGTTACAAGCTTTATTAAAAAGATGGAGAATTATCTTATCCAAATTTTAAATAATCAAGATTCAGTAAAACAATTATCTATTATGGCTGCTTTTTCCCTTGGGGAAACCTTTGTTGGGTACCGGTTACTGGGGCAGGGTATGTGGTTACCGCAACAGAATTGAAGAGATTTGTTGTGAATTAAAGGGGAATGGAGGGAAAAGAAATCTTAAGTCTATTTTTATTGGACTATTATTACTTTGAACATGGAATTAATCATAACTTGGTGTAGATTAAGAAAAATAATGATAATAATAATAATTTATTCTTACTGCTTTTCATTCGTCTATCACTTTTGCGCTTGTCGTGAATCATATGTATCTTGTGTACACTGAATCTTTTTGAATTAAAGGAAACTAAGGCGAAGAAGTAGAAGGTTACAAGCTTTATTAAAAAGATGGAGAATTATCTTATCCAACTTTTAAATAGTCAAGATTCAGTAAAACAATTATCTATTATGGCTGCTTTTTCCCTTGGGGAAACCTTTGTTGGGTACCGGTTACTGGGGCAGGGTATGTGGTTACCGAAACAGAATTGAAGAGATTTGTTGTGAGTTAAAGGGGAATGGAGGGAAAAGAAATCTTAAGTCTATTTTTATTGGACTATTATTACTTTGAACATGGAATTAATCATAACTTGGAGTAGATTAAGAAAAATAATGATAATAATAATAATTTATTCTTACGGCTTTTCATTCGTCTATCACTTTTGCGCTTGTCGTGAATCATATGTATCTTGTGTACACTGATTCTTTTTGAATTAAAGGAAACTAAGGCGAAGAACTAGACGGTTACAAGCTTTATTAAAAAGATGGAGAATTATCTTATCCAACTTTTAAATAGTCAAGATTCAGTGAAACAATTATCTATTATGGCTGCTTTTTCCCTTGGGGAAACCTTTGTTGGGTACCGGTTACTGGGGCAGGGTATGTGGTTACCGAAACAGAATTGAAGAGATTTGTTGTGAGTTAAAGGGGAATGGAGGGAAAAGAAATCTTAAGTCTATTTTTATTGGACTATTATTACTTTGAACATGGAATTAATCATAACTTGGAGTAGATTAAGAAAAATAATGATAATAATAATAATTTATTCTTACGGCTTTTCATTCGTCTATCACTTTTGCGCTTGTCGTGAATCATATGTATCTTGTGTACACTGATTCTTTTTGAATTAAAGGAAACTAAGGCGAAGTAGTAGAAGGTTACAAGCTTTATTAAAAAGATGGAGAATTATCTTATCCAAATTTTAAATAGTCAAGATTCAGTAAAACAATTATCTATTATGGCTGCTTTTTCCCTTGGGGAAATCTTTGTTGGGTACCGGTTACTGGGGCAGGGTATGTGGTTACCGCAACAGAATTGAAGAGATTTGTTGTGAGTTAAAGGGGAATGGAGGGAAAAGAAATCTTAAGTCTATTTTTATTGGACTATTATTGCTTTGAACATGGAATTAATCATAACTTGGTGTAGATTGAGAAAAATAATGATAATAATAATAATTTATTCTTACTGCTTTTCATTCGTCTATCACTTTTGCGCTTGTCGTGAATCATATGTATCTTATGTACACTGATTCTTTTTGAATTAAAGGAAACTAAGGCGAAGAAGTAGAAGGTTACAAGCTCTTACTGCTTTTCATTCGTCTATCACTTTTGTGCTTGTCGTGAATCATATGTATCTTGTGTACACTGATTCTTTTTGAATTAAAGGAAACTAAGGCAAAGAACAAAAAGGTTACAAGCTTTATTAAAAAGATGGAGAATTATCTTATCCAAATTTTAAATAGTCAAGATTCAGTAAAACAATTATCTATTATGGCTGCTTTTTCCCTTGGGGAAACCTTTGTTGGGTACCGGTTACTGGGGCAGGGTATGTGGTTACCGCAACAGAATTGAAGAGATTTGTTGTGAGTTAAAGGGGAATGGAGGGAAAAGAAATCTTAAGTCTATTTTTATTGGACTATTATTGCTTTGAACATGGAATTAATCATAACTTGGTGTAGATTGAGAAAAATAATGATAATAATAATAATTTATTCCTACAGCTTTTCATTCGTCTATCACTTTTGCGCTTGTCGTGAATCATATGTATCTTGTGTACACTGAATCTTTTTGAATTAAAGGAAACTAAGGCGAAGAAGTAGAAGGTTACAAGCTTTATTAAAAAGATGGAGAATTATCTTATCCAAATTTTAAATAGTCAAGATTCAGTAAAACAATTATCTATTATGACTGCTTTTTCCCTTGGGGAAACCTTTGTTGGGTACCGGTTACTGGGGCAGGGTATGTGGTTACCGCAACAGAATTGAAGAGATTTGTTGTTAATTAAAGGGGAATGGAGGGAAAAGAAATCTTAAGTCTATTTTTATTGGACTATTATTGCTTTGAACATGGAATTAATCATAACTTGGTGTAGATTGAGAAAAATAATGATAATAATAATAATTTATTCCTACAGCTTTTCATTCGTCTATCACTTTTGCGCTTGTCGTGAATCATATGTATCTTGTGTACACTGATTCTTTTTGAATTAAAGAAAACTAAGGCGAAGAAGTAGAAGGTTACAAGCTTTATTAAAAAGATGGAGAATTATCTTATCCAAATTTTAAATAATCAAGATTCAGTAAAACAATTATCTATTATGGCTGCTTTTTCCCTTGGGGAAACCTTTGTTGGGTACGGTTACTGGGGCAGGGTATGTGGTTACCGCAACAGAATTGAAGAGATTTGTTGTTAATTAAAGGGGAATGGAGGGAAAAGAAATCTTAAGTCTATTTTTATTGGACTATTATTGCTTTGAACATGGAATTAATCATAACTTGGTGTAGATTGAGAAAAATAATGATAATAATAATAATTTATTCCTACAGCTTTTCATTCGTCTATCACTTTTGCGCTTGTCGTGAATCATATGTATCTTGTGTACACTGATTCTTTTTGAATTAAAGAAAACTAAGGCGAAGTAGTAGAAGGTTACAAGCTTTATTAAAAAGATGGAGAATTATCTTATCCAAATTTTAAATAATCAAGATTCAGTAAAACAATTATCTATTATGGCTGCTTTTTCCCTTGGGGAAACCTTTGTTGGGTACCGGTTACTGGGGCAGGGTATGTGGTTACCGCAACAGAATTGAAGAGATTTGTTGTGAATTAAAGGGGAATGGAGGGAAAAGAAATCTTAAGTCTATTTTTATTGGACTATTATTACTTTGAACATGGAATTAATCATAACTTGGTGTAGATTAAGAAAAATAATGATAATAATTATAATTTATTCTTACTGCTTTTCATTCGTCTATCACTTTTGCGCTTGTCGTGAATCATATGTATCTTGTGTACACTGAATCTTTTTGAATTAAAGGAAACTAAGGCGAAGAAGTAGAAGGTTACAAGCTTTATTAAAAAGATGGAGAATTATCTTATCCAACTTTTAAATAGTCAAGATTCAGTAAAACAATTATCTATTATGGCGGCTTTTTCCCTTGGGGAAACCTTTGTTGGGTACCGGTTACTGGGGCAGGGTATGTGGTTACCGAAACAGAATTGAAGAGATTTGTTGTGAGTTAAAGGGGAATGGAGGGAAAAGAAATCTTAAGTCTATTTTTATTGGACTATTATTACTTTGAACATGGAATTAATCATAACTTGGAGTAGATTAAGAAAAATAATGATAATAATAATAATTTATTCTTACGGCTTTTCATTCGTCTATCACTTTTGCGCTTGTCGTGAATCATATGTATCTTGTGTACACTGATTCTTTTTGAATTAAAGGAAACTAAGGCGAAGAACTAGACGGTTACAAGCTTTATTAAAAGATGGAGAATTATCTTATCCAACTTTTAAATAGTCAAGATTCAGTGAAACAATTATCTATTATGGCTGCTTTTTCCCTTGGGGAAACCTTTGTTGGGTACCGGTTACTGGGGCAGGGTATGTGGTTACCGAAACAGAATTGAAGAGATTTGTTGTGAGTTAAAGGGGAATGGAGGGAAAAGAAATCTTAAGTCTATTTTTATTGGACTATTATTACTTTGAACATGGAATTAATCATAACTTGGAGTAGATTAAGAAAAATAATGATAATAATAATAATTTATTCTTACGGCTTTTCATTCGTCTATCACTTTTGCGCATGTCGTGAATCATATGTATCTTGTGTACACTGATTCTTTTTGAATTAAAGGAAACTAAGGCGAAGTAGTAGAAGGTTACAAGCTTTATTAAAAAGATGGAGAATTATCTTATCCAAATTTTAAATAATCAAGATTCAGTAAAACAATTATCTATTATGGCTGCTTTTTCCCTTGGGGAAACCTTTGTTGGGTACCGGTTACTGGGGCAGGGTATGTGGTTACCGCAACAGAATTGAAGAGATTTGTTGTGAATTAAAGGGGAATGGAGGGAAAAGAAATCTTAAGTCTATTTTTATTGGACTATTATTACTTTGAACATGGAATTAATCATAACTTGGTGTAGATTAAGAAAAATAATGATAATAATAATAATTTATTCTTACTGCTTTTCATTCGTCTATCACTTTTGCGCTTGTCGTGAATCATATGTATCTTGTGTACACTGAATCTTTTTGAATTAAAGGAAACTAAGGCGAAGAAGTAGAAGGTTACAAGCTTTATTAAAAAGATGGAGAATTATCTTATCCAACTTTTAAATAGTCAAGATTCAGTAAAACAATTATCTATTATGGCGGCTTTTTCCCTTGGGGAAACCTTTGTTGGGTACCGGTTACTGGGGCAGGGTATGTGGTTACCGAAACAGAATTGAAGAGATTTGTTGTGAGTTAAAGGGGAATGGAGGGAAAAGAAATCTTAAGTCTATTTTTATTGGACTATTATTACTTTGAACATGGAATTAATCATAACTTGGAGTAGATTAAGAAAAATAATGATAATAATAATAATTTATTCTTACGGCTTTTCATTCGTCTATCACTTTTGCGCTTGTCGTGAATCATATGTATCTTGTGTACACTGATTCTTTTTGAATTAAAGGAAACTAAGGCGAAGAACTAGACGGTTACAAGCTTTATTAAAAAGATGGAGAATTATCTTATCCAACTTTTAAATAGTCAAGATTCAGTGAAACAATTATCTATTATGGCTGCTTTTTCCCTTGGGGAAACCTTTGTTGGGTACCGGTTACTGGGGCAGGGTATGTGGTTACCGAAACAGAATTGAAGAGATTTGTTGTGAGTTAAAGGGGAATGGAGGGAAAAGAAATCTTAAGTCTATTTTTATTGGACTATTATTACTTTGAACATGGAATTAATCATAACTTGGAGTAGATTAAGAAAAATAATGATAATAATTATAATTTATTCTTACTGCTTTTCATTCGTCTATCACTTTTGCGCTTGTCGTGAATCATATGTATCTTGTGTACACTGAATCTTTTTGAATTAAAGGAAACTAAGGCGAAGAAGTAGAAGGTTACAAGCTTTATTAAAAAGATGGAGAATTATCTTATCCAACTTTTAAATAGTCAAGATTCAGTAAAACAATTATCTATTATGGCGGCTTTTTCCCTTGGGGAAACCTTTGTTGGGTACCGGTTACTGGGGCAGGGTATGTGGTTACCGAAACAGAATTGAAGAGATTTGTTGTGAGTTAAAGGGGAATGGAGGGAAAAGAAATCTTAAGTCTATTTTTATTGGACTATTATTACTTTGAACATGGAATTAATCATAACTTGGAGTAGATTAAGAAAAATAATGATAATAATAATAATTTATTCTTACGGCTTTTCATTCGTCTATCACTTTTGCGCTTGTCGTGAATCATATGTATCTTGTGTACACTGATTCTTTTTGAATTAAAGGAAACTAAGGCGAAGAACTAGACGGTTACAAGCTTTATTAAAAAGATGGAGAATTATCTTATCCAACTTTTAAATAGTCAAGATTCAGTAAACAATTATCTATTATGGCTGCTTTTTCCCTTGGGGAAACCTTTGTTGGGTACCGGTTACTGGGGCAGGGTATGTGGTTACCGAAACAGAATTGAAGAGATTTGTTGTGAGTTAAAGGGGGAATGGAGGGAAAAGAAATCTTAAGTCTATTTTTATTGGACTATTATTACTTTGAACATGGAATTAATCATAACTTGGAGTAGATTAAGAAAAATAATGATAATAATAATAATTTATTCTTACGGCTTTTCATTCGTCTATCACTTTTGCGCTTGTCGTGAATCATATGTATCTTGTGTACACTGATTCTTTTTGAATTAAAGGAAACTAAGGCGAAGAAGTAGAAGGTTACAAGCTTTATTAAAAAGATGGAGAATTATCTTATCCAAATTTTAAATAGTCAAGATTCAGTAAAACAATTATCTATTATGGCTGCTTTTTCCCTTGGGGAAACCTTTGTTGGGTACCGGTTACTGGGGCAGGGTATGTGGTTACCGCAACAGAATTGAAGAGATTTGTTGTGAATTAAAGGGGAATGGAGGGAAAAGAAATCTTAAGTCTATTTTTATTGGACTATTATTACTTTGAACATGGAATTAATCATAACTTGGTGTAGATTAAGAAAAATAATGATAATAATAATAATTTATTCTTACTGCTTTTCATTCGTCTATCACTTTTGCGCTTGTCGTGAATCATATGTATCTTGTGTACACTGATTCTTTTTGAATTAAAGGAAACTAAGGCGAAGAAGTAGAAGGTTACAAGCTTTATTAAAAAGATGGAGAATTATCTTATCCAACTTTTAAATAGTCAAGATTCAGTAAAACAATTATCTATTATGGCTGCTTTTTCCCTTGGGGAAACCTTTGTTGGGTACCGGTTACTGGGGCAGGGTATGTGGTTACCGCAACAGAATTGAAGAGATTTGTTGTGAGTTAAAGGGGAATGGAGGGAAAAGAAATCTTAAGTCTATTTTTATTGGACTATTATTACTTTGAACATGGAATTAATCATAACTTGGAGTAGATTAAGAAAAATAATGATAATAATAATAATTTATTCTTACGGCTTTTCATTCGTCTATCACTTTTGCGCTTGTCGTGAATCATATGTATCTTGTGTACACTGATTCTTTTTGAATTAAAGGAAACTAAGGCGAAGAAGTAGAAGGTTACAAGCTTTATTAAAAAGATGGAGAATTATCTTATCCAACTTTTAAATAGTCAAGATTCAGTAAACAATTATCTATTATGGCTGCTTTTTCCCTTGGGGAAACCTTTGTTGGGTACCGGTTACTGGGGCAGGGTATGTGGTTACCGAAACAGAATTGAAGAGATTTGTTGTGAATTAAAGGGGAATGGAGGGAAAAGAAATCTTAAGTCTATTTTTATTGGACTATTATTACTTTGAACATGGAATTAATCATAACTTGGAGTAGATTAAGAAAAATAATGATAATAATAATAATTTATTCTACGGCTTTCATTCGTCTATCACTTTTGCGCTTGTCGTGAATCATATGTATCTTGTGTACACTGATTCTTTTTGAATTAAAGGAAACTAAGGCGAAGAACTAGACGGTTACAAGCTTTATTAAAAAGATGGAGAATTTCTTATCCAACTTTTAAATAGTCAAGATTCAGTAAAACAATTATCTATTATGGCTGCTTTTTCCCTTGGGGAAACCTTTGTTGGGTACCGGTTACTGGGGCAGGGTATGTGGTTACCGCAACAGAATTGAAGAGATTTGTTGTGAATTAAAGGGGAATGGAGGGAAAAGAAATCTTAAGTCTATTTTTATTGGACTATTATTACTTTGAACATGGAATTAATCATAACTTGGTGTAGATTGAGAAAAATAATGATAATAATAATAATTTATTCTTACTGCTTTTCATTCGTCTATCACTTTTGCGCTTGTCGTGAATCATATGTATCTTGTGTACACTGATTCTTTTTTTAATTAAAGGAAACTAAGGCGAAGAAGTAGAAGGTTACAAACTTTATTAAAAAATGGAGAGTTATCTTATCCAAATTTTAAATAATCAAGATTCAGTAAAACAATTATCTATTATGGCTGCTTTTTCCCTTGGGGAAACCTTTGTTGGGTACCGGTTACTGGGCAGGGTATGTGGTTACCGCAACAGAATTGAAGAGATTTGTTGTTAATTAAAGGGAATGGAGGGAAAAGAAATCTTAAGTCTATTTTTATTGGACTATTATTGCTTTGAACATGGAATTAATCATAACTTGGTGTAGATTGAGAAAAATAATGATAATAATAATAATTTATTCCTACAGCTTTTCATTCGTCTATCACTTTTGCGCTTGTCGTGAACCATATGTATCTTGTGTACACTGATTCTTTTTGAATTAAAGGAAACTAAGGCGAAGAAGTAGAAGGTTACAAGCTTTATTAAAAAGATGGAGAATTATCTTATCCAAATTTTAAATAGTCAAGATTCAGTAAAACAATTATCTATTATGGCTGCTTTTTTCATGGAGAAACCTTTGTTGGGTACCGGTTACTGGGGCAGGGTATGTGGTTACCGCAACAGAATTGAAGAGATTTGTTGTGAATTAAAGGGGAATGGAGGGAAAAGAAATCTTAAGTCTATTTTTATTGGACTATTATTACTTTGAACATGGAATTAATCATAACTTGGTGTAGATTGAGAAAAATAATGATAATAATAATAATAATTTATTCTTCCTTCTTTTCATTCGTCTATCACTTTTGCGCTTGTCGTGAATCATATGTATCTTGTGTACACTGATTCTTTTTGAATTAAAGGAAACTAAGGCGAAGAAGTAGAAGGTTACAAACTTTATTAAAAAAAGATGGAGAGTTATCTTATCCAAATTTTAAATAGTCAAGATTCAGTAAAACAATTATCTATTATGGCTGCGTTTTTTCATGGAGAAACCTTTGGGTACCGGTTACTGGGGCAGGGTATGTGGTTACCGCAACAGAATTGAAGAGATTTGTTGTGAATTAAAGGGGAATGGAGGGAAAAGAAATCTTAAGTCTATTTTTATTGGACTATTATTACTTTGAACATGGAATTAATCATAACTTGGTGTAGATTGAGAAAAATAATGATAATAATAATAATAATTTATTCTTCCTTCTTTTCATTCGTCTATCACTTTTGCGCTTGTCGTGAATCATATGTATCTTGTGTACACTGATTCTTTTTGAATTAAAGGAAACTAAGGCGAAGAAGTAGAAGGTTACAAGCTTTATTAAAAAGATGAGAAATTATCTTATCCAAATTTTAAATAGTCAAGATTCAGTAAAACAATTATCTATTATGACTGCTTTTTCCCTTGGGGAAACCTTTGTTGGGTACCGGTTACTGGGGCAGGGTATGTGGTTACCGCAACAGAATTGAAGAGATTTGTTGTTAATTAAAGGGAATGGAGGGAAAAGAAATCTTAAGTCTATTTTTATTGGACTATTATTGCTTTGAACATGGAATTAATCATAACTTGGTGTAGATTGAGAAAAATAATGATAATAATAATAATTTATTCCTACAGCTTTTCATTCGTCTATCACTTTTGCGCTTGTCGTGAATCATGTATCTTGTGTACACTGATTCTTTTTGAATTAAAGAAAACTAAGGCGAAGAAGTAGAAGGTTACAAGCTTTATTAAAAAGATGGAGAATTATCTTATCCAAATTTTAAATAATCAAGATTCAGTAAAACAATTATCTATTATGGCTGCTTTTTCCCTTGGGGAAACCTTTGTTGGGTACCGGTTACTGGGGCAGGGTATGTGGTTACCGCAACAGAATTGAAGAGATTTGTTGTTAATTAAAGGGGAATGGAGGGAAAAGAAATCTTAAGTCTATTTTTATTGGG